>NW_015666573.1:634424-659259 GCF_001515625.1 Sinocyclocheilus rhinocerous
GTTTTTTGACGTCAATATTTGATGTCAATTTGACGTCAATATTTGATGTCAATTTGACGTCTTTTTGACATCAATTGCCCACTGGGAGAGAGAGAGAGAGAGAGAGAGAGGGGGATGAGGGATATCAGATGGCTGATTAGCACTGAATTGATAACATTCTAAATTCAGACACGAGGAATCAGTCACTGCCTCACTCTCTATCCACTTTTAACTCTTCACATCCGACTCTGCGGATAGGCTACGTTCGTTGCTCGCAATAAACGTCTGAGAGATGAGATTGCGGCTGACTTTACCCCTCTCTCTTTTTTTTTTTTCTCAGGACGGAATGTGGAACACAGCTGCTGTGTCTTTCAGCCTAAAATGATATTCACATTCGGCTATATGGCTTCCTCGGAGGGGTTCGTACAGTCCAGTGGCCAATCCCGGCACCCTCGGAATCAGCGTGCCCCCGAACGAACTCCCTTCACCTCACTTTCATCCTCCCCTCCTCCGACTCTCTCTGCGGCGCACTCGCTCCACTGACATCACATCTATACCATTAGCTCCCTGGCTCTCTTTGAATACCCCCGCCCCCTTCCCTTCCTGCCTTTTGCCCCCGAACTGCGCTCTATGCAGTAGTAGAAGAGGCATTGTTCACAGCCCATAGCTCAACCTACATTCTACACCAGTAGTCTCTCTCTCTCTCTCTCTCTCTCCCTCTCCCTCTCTCTCGTCCAGCTTCAGCATCCTGCTCCTTCTTCCTCTCCCTCCCTCTCTCTCTCTATTAAATTTCCAGTCACACAACAGTGCAGTGGATATCCCTCCCTCCCTCTCTCCTCTTTCCAATCTCCTCCTCTCTCCCACAGATACCCTCCTATGTTGAAATCTTCCTGGATCTCTGTATGTCTCCCTGTTGACTGCTCTCTCTCTGAGTCAAAGCCCTCAATCTCCATTGATTAAGACTGCAAGCTGTCCCCCTCCTCATTTACAATCGCCTCATCTCTTCCGCTTTCACCCCAATTAAAACAAAACCTTTCTCTAATTTAGTTCCCCCCACACACACTCACTCACTCACTCACACTTATCCGGCATGGCAATCGTGTACAATGCACAGTGTGTGTATTTTGACCATGTGGACTGTGCTTTCTTGGTCATTCTTCTCCCTCTTTCGGTCTCCCTCGCGGGGCAGCTGAGATGTGACTGATTATGTGGACTGGACACCACAGGCCATTACATGAACAGTGATGCGGGCCGGCTGGAGGATTAATGCAGTTCACATGATGAAGATAGAGCGGGCGCGCTGAACACTATAGGCCCTGTGTGTGTGATTACCGCCCTTCACGGGGAGCTACGGAAAAGCGCGAGGTCCTTTGAGCGCTGCAATGCTTTACTAGCTTTAGTGAACACGGTGCGTTTCACGCCACGCTTCGGAATTAATGCTCGCTGCCGTGTCCTCACCCGCAGAGTGAAATACTCCTAAACCACTTGTGTGGGACGACACGGTGCTCTTGGGATGTGTTTCTGCTCAATTTTGCTGTGCCTGCTGACTGTTTTTGTCATGCAAGTCAATGACGTGATGCTCTGTTCAAATTAGTTCAAAACTACATTCAAACTGCAATTCACACATAGAGTGATTTGCACACACATCTCCTGTGTTTTTAATTGCTGTATTTAACTTAATTAAAAATGATAAGTGAAAAATGTCAGGATGATACTGTCCTGATACTGTTTTTTCTTATATAAACAACACTGCTTATCTTTATCTGCTTATCATCACTGGTTATCTGATTCACTGCATATTTATTATTATGTTTCAAAATGGTATAGAGTGGATCCCTGCAGACCCTCATGATGGTGTCAAGGTCAAGAAGTCTCTTAAAATATCAGATAATTTGACCTTTTTATGACAAGGCAAAGTTATAAAATTTTATGGTGTGAATCCCCAAAAACATAATGATTTATTATTTTTGGAAAGGAAAAAAAAAGAAAGAAAAAAAAATCTTTTGTACTCCGCATGTAAGGAAAACGCAATAAGTTCATTAAAGTGGACTTTTCCTTGAAAATATAAATGGTTCATTTAAAATGAAAAGAAAATATAAATTATTTTTTTCAAAACCATGCAAACCCAACATGAAGGACTTTTTTTTAAACTAGATATTGAAAAGTGTCTTCCTTTTCTTGTGAACTTGTAAAGTGCAAAGTAAATTCCAGGAAAAATCCAGAAGCCACTCTTGTGTTCTGGTGTCTGAGTGTGTCTAATGTAAAATCTGTGCCTTTGTTTTTGTAACACTTTTTTTTGTACACAGGTCCACCAGACATGTGGAAAGCGCTGCTTCCTCTCTGCTGCATTAAACTATGTCAGCAGATTTAGCCACATCAAAATTTGCTATTCTCAAGGGCATGTCAGAATATATCTAACGTAGTAAGTAATTCATGCTGTGTGCCATGTTCGTGTCAAACCCTGTGTTGTCCTCTCCGAATGACAGAAGGGTGGGGCTACTGTTCTTTGCATGCCTTTTTGAAAGGTAGCAATACAAAACAATAATATGCAACATGATGTGTGATGTACCCATGTGTGACACTCCATGGGCCATCTTGCTGGTTACTTGCGATTGCATTAAAGATTAATTACTGTATTAGCACAAAGCACACTTTCACTGTTAACTGCACAATGTTCGTGCAATGTTAGCACTTTGCTTGGTGCTGATTGCTGAGATGTTTGTATGTACAGATGCATATGTTTCCTGTGACAGCAAATATTTTCTGAATGAAACCTTAGCATTGCAGGATTGATTTAAATCTAAAGCTGGACTGCACTTCCTGATCACGCACTAACAAATCTATACACAAGCATTAAGCCATACATTATTCATTTTTGTCTTGGTTTGTTGTTTGTTACATACTTTTTCATGCCCTGTGCATATTTATATTTTATAATTATATTTAATTATTTATAAAACTTCAGATTTAAATATATATATATTATTAAAAATATATACATCAAGTCACTCATAATTAGGATGAATATTGTCAGCATATTGTCAAAAGCGTCTAAAACACATTTTCAGTGTGATAGGTGTAATTGAGACACACCTTTTGCGGTAGAAATTCTATTTATTTATTTTCCCTGTGGAACACACAATGAGTTAAATAAAATATATCAAAGCTGCCCTTTTACAGTGAAAATGCATGGCAAGCAAGGTCAATTCTGACCTAATGTATAGCTATTAGTATATAAAAAGCTTTTAGTTAATGTCATTTGTTCATGTTTTGTCATGCCTGGGGCACAAGTGAGCCAGAACTGCTTTAGTTGCCCCTTCAAAACAAAAGGTACACGACAACCTTGAGTGGAATAGTGAGATTAAAAAGTAGGTGGACCAAACCAATGAAAACATGGTGAAGTCCATTGCTCAATATGAGCAGCATGAAAGCACCACTGCAGTGAACCTATTTTGATAAGCTCTTGTGTTGCCTTTCTACACACTGTCTCTCAATGGGCTGTGCTATTGGTTAATATATTTCCTATCAGACCTCTCACTTACACCTCCTGTTTTTAGCTGCATGTCAGCCGCTGTACCGCGTCAAGTCAGGATTTGCACAAGGCTTAGTCTTGCTGTGAATGAAGTGCATTACTAATTTCTTTGTCCTTCTTTTCCCTCCTCACAAAGTCTGACCCATTCAGAGAGAGGGCAACATGGTGCTCCAGTGCTCCTGTGCGATACGTGTCATACAAGAAACAGATCAGCTTCCCCACAGTGGTGCAATTAGACCCAATAAACATCTTCACTGTCAGAATACAAACCCTTCAAATGCTCCCTCATAGGCACGAAACTCAAACAAAACCCTCAATCTTCACCCCGACACTTGTGCTTTGGATGTGGAATGGATAAGGCCTTCGAAAATCACATGAAATGACAAAATACACCTACACGCTGAGCCTCCGTCAATGCACATCCATTAAGGCCACAGATGCATCTCTGCCCCGGAGGTCCAACAACCATGCCACTTCTTTATGTCAGTGCAACGTGAACATCTCTGGGAGTAAAACACTCGACTTCCATTCTCCTGCCACTGGGTTTTATATTTAAAACAGAAGTCAGTCAAAGTGATCGCCCCCTAAAACAAACTCTCCGTGACCCACTTATTCCCTTGGCTACAGCTCGACGTCGATCGAGCAGACGCTGCAAAATGAAATGCAGCCATACGGCCACTGGAACTACAACAATACTCGCTCTTCCAGATGAGTGAGCAGAATGGCCCAACTCCTCACGTTAGGCTTAATATACTGAAGCAGAGGCACCAGTCATCACTGTCTGCGTTGCAGCGATTTACTCACTGCGATGCTACTTTATTTAGACAATAACGAGCCAGAAAATGTGCATCAACACACATCAAACTGAGATAAGTGCAAACAGTCTGCATATCCCAAAGAGTGCTATTTAAACTGAGCTGGCTTTAAATAGGAACAAGCGCAGACTAGAGAGTGTGAAAGTAAAAAAAAGAAGAATTAAAAGCAAGGGTGCGTAGCCCACAGTTGTTCAGCTGTTGACGTGACCTGGATGGCAGCGAAAGGGATGAGCAGCCATCACTGCGAGACAGAAGAGCCTCTGTCTTTGAGTGTATGTGGCGTGTGTGCGAGGAAAGGATGGAGAGAAAGCTTAGAATCAGATCCCAGTGTCAGCGTATCTTAGCAACCGTCTCCCAGGTGACAGGGACTAACATCACTTCCTGTCTGTGTGAGAATGTGTGTCTGTATACTAAAAGGTCTGCATGCGAAAAAGCATACAAAAACGTGCATGCTAGTAAAAACGGTTGACTGCTCACTGACCGGAGGCTGTTTAATTCTGCTGAATGTCAGCGGTTGGTAACTTGCATTGTGCAGCCATGTTCCCATTACTGGTGCGATGGATTCAGAACACGCATTCCTAATGTGACAGATATGTAGTAATGTCTCACAACAAATCACATGCCACTTCATAATTAATGCCTTGGGGTACTCCGAAAGAATAAGCATGATGGGACAGTCACGTTCGGTCATTAAAACTGTTTGTTTAGCACACAAGATGGTTAATCAGAACGGATCAGTGTCACATTATGCATATACGACCACACAGATCCAAGATATCTGCGTATATGTGTGGATTGTAGTTGTACATTGTGTCTGTGTCCAGCCTGATTATGTGTTATGCCAAGGAAAGCGTGGCCAAGTGCTGCCATCTGGTAGAACTACTTGGCACAGAGGTCCACTGTATGGTTCTATGACATATTGGAGTGGTTAATTTTAACGCTGTGACACCATTTGGCAGAATCGAGCATTTTGCAACCTATCATTCAGTCTATTTAAGTCATTCGTCCGCTGCTATCACACCACTACCAGGTTGACACACAAATACTTTGCCTTAAAGAGACAGTCCACCAAAAACAAAGAAATAAAATTCTGTCATCATTTGCTCATCTTCATGTTGATCCAAATTTGTATGACTTTCATTTTTTTCTTTGGAACAAAGAAAAGAAGATCATTATTTTGAAGAATGTTGGTGACTAAACAGATTTGGTTCCCACTAACTTCCATTGTATGGACAAAAAATACAATGGACGTCAATGTGAACTGAAACTGTTTGGTTATCAACATTAATCAAAGTATTTTTGTTTTTGTGTTCAACAGAAGAAATCAAATGCATACAGGTTTGGAACGACATGAGGGCAAGCAAATGATGACAATGTTTATTTATGTGGGTGGATTATCACTTTAAAGCTGCAGTCAGTAAGTTTTGCCTCTTTGTCGTCATCTCGGTTTGAAAACCTGGAATTGCAGATGTGTGCGGAATTATCTAGCTTGCGTGGGTTGTGCGGCGGCACGGCTCCAGTGTGGATGAATCTAATGTTCTGAAGAGTATGTGTGGCAGTCAGTCACCGCACCGGTGTGGATATTTACTGTACTTCGCAATCACAGATTCTAGCCTACGTCTTGGAATATGACCCAAATAAGAATTTTCACCGTATATTGCCATCTGAACAAGTAAGTAACAAGTTTGCCACGTTTGTTCTGACCAACTGAGGAAAAAAGCATTATCATAAATCTCGCTACCAATGGTGATTAAATCTAAAGATCGGTTAGCTCATCACATCAAACCATTTAAATTATTATTATTGTTATACTTTATTCTCAAATTGTTAATGTTAACAACATCAGCATTGCGTGACTGAGTATAGTGTGTATTAGCGTGTAGATTTCAATTTCTGCACAGTCTAATCGAATTGTCATACTCTTGTATGAAATTCTCATATTAAGAAATTCTTTTAACCCAAAAAGCTAATTATGCTCCCTTCGAACTGGTTTTCTTTAAAATACAAATCTTTGTAATCACAGGCTATCTGTAATCAGAAACACATTTATAACTGGAATATAATTTAATTTCATTCACATGTGTTTCATAAACACATAATCCTTTCTGGATTACAATCCGCCATCAAAATTATACATTTAATTATTCCAGCTGCTGTGAGAAAAGGCTAACGATCTGCCCCCTGCAGGATCCTCACATGCGATAGCCTTCTAGCCGAGACGACTTCTTTATGTTTACAGACGTGACGTAATGACGCAGCGGCATGCTCGAATTTCCTGTGAAAACCTACCCGTACCACTCAAATTAGAAAACATTATTTAAGCTGACCGTTGTGAATCGGGCTAAAGTAAGGCGATGGTTTTGAACACTGGCTGGTTATGTACTTGCTCAAATATTGATTTCGGATCATTTTTAACCAAAAAAAGTTACGGACTGCAGCTTTAAGGAAGACCTCAAACCCAAAAATTGCTTGAGAAAATTAACTTTATTCATTTTCATAAAACAACATACTAGATTTCAAAAGACAAATTAAGAAAAAGTAAAACCGATAGAAAGTAAAACTTTCATAAAAATACAATAGTAACCAGATTCGTTTGATTAATCTTGAGGTGCGAGGAGGTGTAGAGAGATGAAAAAGAGCCTGGTTTTCAAACGCCTTGCTCTTCGGTCCTGTCTATATGAACAATCATGTTACTGCTAACATGATTCGGTGATAGGCTTGTGTGTAAATGCATCAACAAATACGCGAGTATGAAAATAAATTCCTGATCTCACTCTAAACACCTCTAATCTTCCCCTACGCACCTGCTTCTAACAAAAAGTCAAAAGAACAGAGCTAAGATGACTCTTGTATTTTGTAATGAAACCTCTGAAGCAAAGAATGATGGGTAAAGCAGTCCTTAGATAAGGTCCATAAGAATTTCATCCTCCATAACGCTCGACATCCCAGGATTCTGTGCGACTGGACCCCGTGGACCTGTAGGGATCATCAGCGGACCTGTGGGAATATAAAACTTATAGCATAAAGGTATCTAAGCGGTTTAAAAAAAGATTAAACATAAATAGCAGTACAAGCCACAGCAAATAAATGAAATCTCTTACACAATTAATGAGGTCACAGATGTGATAAAAATTAATTGTGCTAATGATACTGTACTGGAAATTAAGTGCTACCTTGGTGAGGCTGCCTCCACTGAGGCTGCATCTGAGCGCCCCCTCCTGGTGCAGGATGGACCATCTGCTGGATGGGATGCATTCCCTGCATGCCCTGCATCCCACCCTGCTGCAGAGAGATTATGGAATATAAAGGCAAGCCGAACTGCGAATAGCACTTTTCATTCCATTGACTTCCATTGTTACAGTACGAATGCAAATGCGGGAGACAGGAAATGCAAGCTCATGCGAATTTCGCTGCGTTTCAAAGCTCAAGTTTTATGAACTCTTGACCTGTGAATTCATATCACATGAAGACGTGTGATTATTGATGCACGTCTTATCTGAATTAAAAGAATGCAAACTTTAAATATGCAGGACTGCAGTAAAGTGGAATAGACTGCATATTTTTTACATTTTGGCTGTATCATGTTGAATTAGGAATTATAAGTTGCATTATGTTAAGATGCTGCAGTGTGTGGCGTCATATTGCAACCAATGCAGCATCTGTAGAAATTTCACATGCTCAAATTGTTGTGTGACCGCAGCTTAAGGAAGTACTATGGAAGGGCTTCAAGTCAAGTCAAGCCACCTTTATTTATAGCGCTTTACACAATACAGATTGTGTCAAAGCAGCTTTACAGTGTTAAACAGGAAAAATGTGTGCTGATAATGCTATTCGCTGCACACACTTACAGGCTGTTGGCTGAGGAGGAGACTGCGGAGTTGGGGGTTTGCGCCTGGGTTTGGGAGGCGCAGCATGCCACCAGGAGGCTGAGCTTGAACTTGGGCCACCTGATTGGGCGGAGCACCTGTGACCGGCGGCTGCTGATTGCCTGTTGCAGCTGCTCTCAGCTAATGGAAATCAAAACCACAGTGATGAGGAAAGTGGACATGAGCGCTGTAAAACACTGTATTACGTAAGTGCTAGTTCTGTGTCAGTCTCACAGGAGAGAACCGTGAATACAGAGGCACTGTAACTGTGTTCAAGGTATTAAAGGGGACATATTCCACACTTTGTAGCATTTTTCCCAGAAGTCCACTTATAATAGTCAAGGCTTCTCACATCAAATACAGTCGTAACTTAGTTTTACGTAACCATTTTCCACTCTCTTTTTAGTCTCAGCTCACAGACCAGTATTCACACAGATATTCAGAGCTTTGTTTGACACAGTTAGGAACAAGTAAACTAGATATTCACAAGCACAATTGTTTATTCTAGGAATGGGAACCATAGAAAAATGTAATGATCCCAGGCTAATTAATGATGTCTTTTTAGGGGCAGAATAAATGCAATTCAATATTTGGCCTTAATTATATATTAAATAATACAAAACAAATAAAAGAATGTAGTAACATTTCATGCATTCATTGGTTATTTTTTACAAAATACTACTTACAAATAGCATCAGTGCTTTTAACTAAACATCATAATAACAAACAGCAACTACACTGATCTCAACAGCCTCAGGTAAAACATGAAACATACACTGTTAGCACTGTATGGTTTTCATTTTATTAAAAAGAACCAACTCAAAAGAGTCACTGATTAGGGAATGTTTTTTTTGTTGTTGTTGTTAATCATAAACATTCAGTGCAACCAGTGTAATCCATCCCATTTCCATAAGAATGACTTGTAAGAGTCGATTATTTTTTTAGTGAATCTAAATCATTGAGCGTGACCGGTGTAGTCCAATTCTCAAATGAATGACTCTTCGAGCTGGCTCTTTTAAGTTAATCATAACTATACAGCGCAATCAAAGAGTCATTCATCTGTGAATCTGACAACACTGGTCACGCTGTACTATTTGGATTCACTAAAAAGAATTGACTCATAGTAGTCATTCATTCAGGAATTGGATGGTGCTTATGTTGGTTGCTGTCTAACAAAGGATTGCTTAGAACAAGTTGGAAAGTAGACCTGACTTTATTTTAATGTGACATTACCCTGTTTTGACCCTTAATCAGGCTGTATCTTTAAGACATCTACATGTAAATGACTTCTGTTATGTTTGGCTAACCTCTTTGCATTTGAAATGATCAACAAATCCATTGCAAAGGTGCTGAATACTGAAAAGGTGTTGATTTGTCAATGAAATATAGGTGGTCATATCAGTTAATGTGCTCACAGTTGTGACATCAATGCTATTATACATTCTGAATTATCTGTTTTTGCAACTTAGTTTTCATATATGGACTAGACATAAACTACCATTCAGAAGTTTGGAGTTATTTTTCATTATTACTTTTTTTCTTAAAAGAATACTTTCATTCAGCAAGGATGCATTAAATTGATACAGATTGACAGTAAAGCCTTTTATGTTACAAAAGCTTTCCATTTTAAACAAATGCTGTTATGAAAATTATCACCGATTCCACAAAAATATGAAGCAGCACAGCTGTTTTCAACATTGATAATAACAAGAAATGTTTCTTGAGCACCAAATCAGTATATTAGAATGATTTCTGAAGGATCATGTGACACTGAAGACTGGAGTAATGATGTTGAAAATTCAGCTTTGCAATCACAGGAATTAATTACATCGTAAAATATATTAACATTTCAAATTGTAATATTTCACAATATTACTGTTTTTACTGCATTTTTGATCTAATAAAGGCAGCCTTGGTGAGCATAAGAGACTTCTTTCAGCAATGTCCCCTTTAACACACAATGCTGTTCACAAGATTGGTGCTGAAATGGCAGAAAATCAAGTTGTGAAACCCTGTGCTTGCAGGAAACATGGTCCTCCGTGTGCGTGCATGCATGAATAATTATGTTTCTCATTCTCACCATGTTGTTCTGTCTCTGCTGGTCCTCCATCAGTGTGACCTGACTGACGGAGGGCAAGCCCACCACCACAGACTGAGGCAGAAAGAGAAGGAAAGAGAGGAGACGACGAGGAGGGTTTAGAACAGCATGCACATTCCATCTCAAGCCGAGGAGAAATACAAATGGGGTGAGTGCACAGGGCCAAAGCCAGAGAGAGAGCAGGGCAGGGGAGAGAGGAGAGGGGGATGCTCTGCTGCTTTACCTGCTGTTGCACATTGCCATGCGTAACGGGGATGGGGCCCGGCGGTCTGTTGAGGAAGTTCTGATTGGGTGGGACCTGTCCAGGTTGCATCTGAACAGCATTGTTCATCTGAGAAAAAGACCAGCGATGAATTACTGACAGAATTAAAGAACAAAGCACAAAAAGCACAATTAAAACACAAGTACACTTTAAGCTAATTTTTGTTTTGTTTCACTTAAGTATCCCAAAATGCTGTTCTTTTCATGAAGGTACATTTGTGCGAGAGTATGTTTTCATTATTGTACATTGTTGTTATGCTAGAGTTTACATGGCATGCACATTTTCAAGCGTGTGACTGTATAATTGATTTTGTATGTATGTGCACTCATGTTTGAAAACAATTTTTTTTGTGCAGTGATTTTATTTGGTCTAGGTTAAGTTAGGTAAGTTAAGCTCAACCAACAGCACTTGTGGCATAATGTTGAAAACACATTACTTCAACTCACCTCTTATTTTCTTTAAAAAAAAAAAACATTTTAGGGTTTTAGTTGTTTAGTTGTTGTCATTGCAATGAAGTTGAAAAATCCGATAGAACTTACACAGAAAAGGTTAGTGTATTTTTTCACATGAAGGTCATGTTAACACACTATTGAAACAGCAAGTACTTTATATATATATATATATATATATATATATATATATACACACACACACTCTGCTGTTCAAAAGTTTGGGATAATTACGTTTTTTTATTGTGTTTTAAAGAAGTCTCTTCTGTTCATCATGGCTGCATTTATTTGACCAAAAATACAGAAGAAACATTCATATTGTAAAATATTATTACTCACTGAAAATGTGTACAATTTAACAATTTGCTCCTGGAGCCATTGAAATTCTAATATCTTTGGAACCGAACCATACAGGGCCTTAAAAATGACTATGCCAAAAGGGAAGTTTGTTAAGACGGAATATCTAAAAGGGCATTAAGATATCTTTAATACTTTTTGAGTTACAGGCCTGCAAACTTTGGAGAAAAAAACTTGAAAAGTGCTCTTTCCCCATTTTTGAATGGTCACCATTGGCACATAATGCAACAAAAGCCCTATTTGGATGGTAATTGTTTCTCAGGGGGACGTAAGGGATTTTCACCATTTACAGGGGGTAGTCGGTGATTTTATTGCCGTCCGAATCCAGAATGTCTGTGTTTTTCTCCGACCACCCGTGTAAAAATCCCCGGTCGAATTACCTACTGTTTTTTGACAAACACCAAGGTCGTGACAGCAAGTACTTATATATATATATATATATACACACACACACTGCTGTTCAAAAGTTTGGGATAATTACGTTTTTTTATTGTGTTTTAAAGAAGTCTCTTCTGTTCATCATGGCTGCATTTATTTGACCAAAAATACAGAAGAAACATTCATATTGTAAAATATTATTACTCACTGAAAATGTGTACAATTTAACAATTTGCTCCTGGAGCCATTGAAATTCTAATATCTTTGGAACCGAACCATACAGGGCCTTAAAAATGACTATGCCAAAAGGGAAGTTTGTTAAGACGGAATATCTAAAAGGGCATTAAGATATCTTTAATACTTTTTGAGTTACAGGCCTGCAAACTTTGGAGAAAAAAACTTGAAAAGTGCTCTTTCCCCATTTTTGAATGGTCACCATTGGCACATAATGCAACAAAAGCCCTATTTGGATGGTAATTGTTTCTCAGGGGGACGTAAGGGATTTTCACCATTTACAGGGGGTAGTCGGTGATTTTATTGCCGTCCAAATCCAGAATGTCTGTTTTTCTCCACCCGTGTAAAAATCCCCAGCCGAATTACCTACTCTTTTTTGACAAACACCAAGGTCGTGTGGTGATTTAATTACGTCCAAATCAACATCCTTGAGTTTACAAAAAGTATTTAAGAACAATATTTAATCACCGCTTCACCACAGCGGCTGGAAGATCTTGAGAACAAAAAGGAGAAAGAGAAATAAAGTACATTACATTTAAAATGGGCCGTTATTCTGGCAGCAACAGGTGTGCAATACCATTTTAAAATACGTAGCCTATTATATATTATTACATTAAAAATATAAACCAAGCAGCTTCATGCTTACTTCATGTAAATAAAAAGCTGCATTATTATTTCCGCTAAATTTCCCATTTTAAAAATGACATAATTTGACAGAAAATGCAAGACAAAACCATTCATCTATATAGCGCGTCTGTCTTTCTATTTTTAAACAGGAGATTTAAATAATCAAATGATATATAGGATATTATTATTACATTAAATATGAATTTATTCTCATCATTCCAAGCATGTGCCATTTTATTCACAGCAGACAATCATGCAACCGACTACGTGAGCACCGCCCGTGTTCCCACAAAACTCGCTCCTCCACAGTGAATAAATCGCCATCCGAATGCATGAGTTTTATCACTGAGGTCCACATGAGAAACAATTACAGTCCGAATAGGGATATAGACTGCTAAAGTCAACAGATTTTACTAACAGACCTACCAATCTCTGTGTAAAAATAACATAAGAATGCTGCCATCTTTCTGAAGTCATTTTTAACCCCCTGTAATTTGTCTCTGAATCTCAGGTGAAAATTGCCATTTCGATCCCCCTCTACAAAATAGTGGATTTCTCTGTAAATATTCATCCATGACATTTGATATTTTGGCTTTCATCACTATACATGTTTATCTTTCTTCAGAAAAAATATTAGCAAAATCAAAAATTTGAGCCGGAGACCTCTGGTTGAGTTGACACGGAATGACCCAATTATGACAATTACATACAATTTTACTATGGGGGTGTTTAAGTAAACACACTAATGTTTATAAAATCAAATAATATTTAATTTAATAACGGTACATTACACAGTACATGTAATAAAATAACATATAAAAAGACACTCAAATATGATTATATATTTTTGTAACAAATATTCTGACTTCACTGGCCCGTAAACCACTCACATTAGGGAATTTCCTTGTTTTGCCTCATGTAATTATTTACTGAGAAAAAAGGTTTCTCACATGGTTTTCAGTAGTCCATCAAAAAATGCAGCGCTCCTGCAGAGATGCAGATTCCCTGTGCATTGGTAACTGAATTCAGATATGAGAATGTCAGTCACACGATTAGCCGCTGGTGGAGTCAGCCACAAGATTAGCTGCTATTGTAGTCAAACAAGTGCATGCAGACCTCAACACCCCTCATTCCCACACCTCCACAATCAAAAAACAAACTCTTCGGATCGGGACGAATCAGATCACCAATTTCAATTTCAAAAACGAAAAAAACTTTAAAAAAGCTAATTTTGCCAAAAGGTGAGCAGTTTAAATACACCACATGTGCGGTTGGTTGAGCGTTACTCAGAATATTTTTCCAATATTGACAAGGTAAATCAGGTCTCTGGTTACCTATAGAATGGCTGGTATGATCCTCAATATTTCTCCCCTTCTCATTAGTGATCACTGAAACAGTTTGTTGTTTATCTGGCATGTTAATGACAACCAGGACATGTGTCAGGGACATATGGATACAATTTGGCAATGTTTTCTTTAACCTTGTATTATGTTGCAGGTCCTAAGATAGTTACTGGCCAGCGGGGATTTGCTTTAAATTGCCAAAGCCACTTTTAACTCACAATCAGCAAGTGTTAATTTTAGGTGCCATGTGCACTATGTGAGCAACATCAAAGCAAAACCGGAGACAGCTGTTCACAAGGTGCAAGAAACATAACAGGATCAATTTCATTGCTAAATAAACTTTAAGGGCCCTATTTTAACGATCTAAGCGCATGGTCTAAAGTGCAAGGCGCAAGTGCACCAAGGGCGCGTCCAAATCCACTTTTGCTAGTTTAACGACAGGAAAAACGGTCGGCGCACCCGGCACATGGTCTAAAAGAGTTGTCACTATTCTCTTGATGAGTATTGGGTGTGTTTTGGGTTAATAAACCAAGTCAATAAACCAATCAGAGTCTCATCTCCCATTCCCTTTAAGAGCCATTTGCGCTCGAGCCATGGCGGGTTAGCTATTTACATGGCGGGATTTAATTTTTTATTTTTAAAAATGTTAGTGTGCTGCTGCGCATCCCTGTGTGCGTAATAAGCAAAGTGTACGCGCGTTGTGCACCCGTCTATTTTTGTTTTATTTTGTTTGTTTTTCAAAAATATTTACAGATTTTTGTTGGTCAATGGCGCAGTTGCCTCAAAATAGCAACGCGCCAGCAATGTGCCTGAACACACCTCGTTTTCAGACCAGCACGCCCATGGGCGCAAATGCATTTGCTATTTAAACAACGTGGTGCAGGACGTGAAAATGACAACTGCGTCGGGCTGAAACTAGCAAAAAACACTTGCGTCGCGCCTGGTGCCGCATTGTGCCGGGTGTATGATAGGGCCCTAAAACTTTTGTTCTTTTACAGGAAGAAAAAGATACTTTAGTTTCAGATTTCATGTGAGCATTTTTTGTGTATTATATTTACAATTTTGTGCTCTGTCTGTATAATATCAATAACTGTTGGTTTATAGTGAAAACTACACCATTTCGTGTGACTCACCGAGCGTTGCTGCTGCACTTGTTTGTGGTTAGTGATGACCTGCCGAATGCCGTTGACGAATCCGCTCTGGTCATTAGGGATGAGTCCCATGAAGATCCTCTTCCTAGACGAGTACAGCAGCATCAGCACACGCACCTCACATGGAGCACTGTGGGGGAAGTGCACACAACCAGCCTACACACACACACACACACACTATATACATCAAACTATGTGCCAATCCACACATCTAGACAGCACACACAACTACTGGAGTGACTGGAGAGCTGCCTGGGCCTACACGATTATATTTGAAGACAGGATTAAAATGAACTAAGCAGCCGTTTCCCAGACACAGACTGAACCTAAAACTGAATTTAATCAGTGTTAATGGTGATTCACTACTGACAGATCTCTTAGTCTGCATCAAGGGATCTAGCTCTAGGGTAAAGGTTCATTTCAGAGCTTTTCATTTTCAGAGGAAATGCTGGCCATGTGACTTTGCTGATAATTATTTTTATTAGACTTTTTTTCATAGCTAAATGTGAAAATCTTTTTATTTTACACTCAACGGCAGAGGAATAACTCCCCCAAGAGGGTGAAGACCATTATTACACACTTATCAAATTTTCTTCAGAAGTTTGCAATGGGAAATACAGACACTTGGGAAATAAAAATATATAGATATATGCATAGTGAACATAAAAACTTGGCCTATACGAGAAGTTTCTAGCTTGATTATTAATTTTGAACTGCTTTGCGTACCATACAGGAGGAGGTTATGAATATTATGCTGTTATTATACTCACAAATCCATTGGTCATGATGCGATACAGTCCCTTCAAAGACTCCATATCTTTATTAGTAAACAGAAACTGCACCATACGAGAGTTTCTGAACAGAGGGCCCAGAGTAGTCTATAGAAAGACAAAACATAGGGATCATTTGAGCTGTGACCCAGATGTTTGATAAACCACAATTCAGCATGTATATTAGGATGACATCCACAAATGCAGTTAATGCGAGAGTTTAAAATTATACTTTATACTATAATTTTCTAATTATAGTATGATTTTTAACTTAAGTATAAATAAAGTTATTAATTTGAACAAAGAATACAGTCTATAAAAGAACATTCTACTCATGTGACAGAATGCATTTTGCAGGCTGTGTGTATCAGGGAAGTTTGCTAGTCAGGCACGGGGAGTGAAACAAAAGTAGAAGGACAAGATGAAAAAAAGAGCAGGAGATGATGGTCACGGTGGAGAAAACAGACGAGGACGAGTAGAAGAAGAAAAAGGAAGAGAAAATAATTCTGAGATACAGGAGAGGAGACAACATTTACAGAGTAGAAAAAGATTGAGAAAGACTTAGGAGAAGAAAAAGGAGGAGAGAAATATGAGGAAGAGAAAAAAAGATGAAAGAAAAAGAAGAAATGATGATTAAGGAAGAGGAGGAGATGATGGAATAAAAAAATAGGAGATGACAATTATGAAAGAGGAGGAGAAAAAGATTGAGAAGGAGAAGAACAAAGAAAGAAGCTGATACAGGAAGAGCAATGATGAAGAGGAGAATAAGGAGGAAACGAAAAAAAATGGGGAAGGAAGAGAAAAAAAGATAGTGAAGAAGATAATATAGGAGAATAAGAGAAGGAATAAGAAGCGATCCTTGCTTCCTTCGCAAGCCCAGTAATACATCCTGCAGAGAACAACAATGTTCACATTTACCAGGAGCTGCTGAGGGATGAGCTGCATGATCAGCTTCTGTGGCCACTGGTCTGTATTTCTGAAACAAAAGAGGGGGGAAAAACTTCATCCCCTCTGTGCATCTCTACCATATATTCTACATTATGCAAATATGGGCCAAACGGAGTCACTCACAGATTCTCCCCTTGGCTGACCTGGACCTGGCAGGGCAAGGAGCGTGTAAGTTTTGTGTTGGAGTCCATGGAGGAAGCCTTGGGCTTCTGCGGTGATTGATGGAGACAGAGGGAGAGGTGACAAGGGGAGGGAAAAAAGGGCAGACAGAATAAGATGAAGAGGTTAACATACAAAAAAATAGGAGATGACAATTATGAAAGAGGAGGAGAAAAAGATTGAGAAGGAGAAGAACAAAGAAAGAAGCTGATACAGGAAGAGCAATGATGAAGAGGAGAATAAGGAGGAAACGAAAAAAAATGGGGAAGGAAGAGAAAAAAAGATAGTGAAGAAGATAATATAGGAGAATAAGAGAAGGAATAAGAAGCGATCCTTGCTTCCTTCGCAAGCCCAGTAATACATCCTGCAGAGAACAACAATGTTCACATTTACCAGGAGCTGCTGAGGGATGAGCTGCATGATCAGCTTCTGTGGCCACTGGTCTGTATTTCTGAAACAAAAGAGGGAGGAAAAAACTTCAACCTCTCTGTGCATCTCTACCATATATTCTACATTATGCAAATATGGGCCAAACGGAGTCACTCACAGATTTTCCCCTTGGCTGACCTGGACCTGGCAGGGCAGGGAGCGCGTAAGTTTTGTGTTGGAGTCCATGGAGGAAGCCTTGGGCTTCTGCGGTGATTGATGGAGACAGAGGGAGAGGTGACAAGGGGAGGGAAAAAAGGGCAGACAGAATAAGATGAAGAGGTTAACATACAGAGTAAAAAGATCTTGCTGGCAGAGATGGATGGCGGGGCTTAAGGCAGGAGGTCTCTGTGAAATATACAACCTGTGTGTGCAACTTCCAGAACAAGAGAGACCGCACTGAAAATGGAACAGCTGCAACATTATCATGTCAATCAAAATGGTACACCCGATGAGCAAACAGACCATCTCAAGAATTTCTGATGGAACCTAATTTTTCAAAGCCTCATTTAGACCAACTGTTGACTCAGTCAATACAACAAATTGTCGATTTTAGAAATATACCAGTTTGGCACATCCTTACTACAACCACCTTACACTCATCTGCAGATCGACAGAGTTGTGGTGCAGAATTACTATTGATTTAATTTACACAGCATAGCTTGGCAGTGTTTGTGTTTGCGAATAGGTGAGCTGTGTGAACTCATCCAGATGGAGACTCCACGACAGGCCTCAGCAACAGAGCTTGCCGCCGTGCTTGATAAGCGCACATTGGTTGACTGGCATGTTATTGACCAGATGGTGATAATGACCATGGCATGTGCGTCCGTGTTTTTGTTTCCTGATCATTTGTGTTGACCCAGTGTCAAAACAAAACATTTAAATAGTTGATTGTGTGTTTGGGAACATTCCTTGCTTAGATGATCTTGTGGCCATTGTGAAATAGTCAATAATGCTTCATTAAGCTAAAATGAAGGCCTCTCCCATAAATCAAACAGAAATCAAGAAACCTCATTGATCCCATTACATTCTGTGCAAATGGCACCCAAGGCACAATACCCATGCGTCACCTAAAAATACATCAATGAAACACGACTAGATAGCTTTACCAGATTCGCTTTCAGTGATCGAATCAATCTTTTTCACACGTCTAGAAAAAACTAAATTTCATCTGAGTTGCAGATGAGTTATGAGAGTCTTTCAAAGAGATTATTTGACCCCATTTATGTTCCATTTTACAAACGATCCATCCGACACTATCCATACAATTTTATGTTTTAATTTCCATTTAGCTTTATTTTTATTTCAGTTTTCGTTTCAGTAAATTTAGTATTTAAAATAATTTTACTTCAGTTAGTTGCCAAAGCAACATTTCTAATTTTACTTTGTTTTTTTTTTACACATCTATTTGATTTTAGCTTTATTTCAATGAAGAAAACTATTTTTTATTAGTTTACTTAACATTAACAACACTTGTTTGCAAAGCTTTATTAGCAATATTTTGGCAACGATAAAAGACCCTTTCAGGTTTTTACATAATTTTGGGACATTTTCTGTTCTTATTAGTAGTAAACTGTATAGCCCAGAGTAATCACACTTCAGTATCCAAATATTACAGTAGCTGGGTTTCCATTCACAAAATTTCAATCAACTTTTTGTATAAAGCATAAACAAAATGTGGAAACACCAAGAGTAGGGCTGTCAAGATTTCTTGATTAAATATGAGTACTCCATTATAAAAAAAATCTTGCATTTTGCTCCTGGCAATTAACCTGCAAAATACCGGAAGTGGCGCATTCCGTGGATGAGAATCCATGAAAAGCATTATTAGACCGTTTTCTAAGGCTGCACAAAATATTAAAACCAAAGCATAGTGATATTGTGAATTCACAAAGGCTGCGATTCAATTAAATAAATATATGCGCTGCGGGTTTAATATGTGCTTCATTTATTCAGCAACAGATCAGCTCTGTTCACAGTAAACGCTGCTCCACACAAACAGTTATCATTTACATGCGCAGACCGTCTTGAACTCCATCTCTGCATATGTTGTGAGTCTAGGTTGCTTATAACGTTAATCTGGGAACAATGTGCACCATTCTATCAAATCTATAAGGTAAATCATTTATAAATCTACACCAACACAGGAGAATACATCATTATCTTTCTAAATATGCTAATTGTTCATTGCGACTTCAAAATAAAAGTTTAAAATAAAGTTTGCATGTTTTGATGTCCACGTTCTTGTTCAAGAAATTACAGTGGCTGTAGCATTTCTGTCTTAAAGAAATGGCCAAATATTAAAGATTAAGTGGACATTTTAATTAAATGTTGTTTAGTCAATATTAAACAAGCATTAGATCGCACTGTAAAGTGTAAAAACAATAATGTTTTATTAATAAATTATGTATTTTAACTGATGTATTCAATAAACCCACATGATTACTTGCTTTTGATATTTTATTTGAACCAATAATTATTGCCTCATTGCTATTATATATGTATTTTAAGTACTTTAAAAGTCTATTTTTCACATTGTCTATTTTTACTACCACAAAAAATTATCCAATTACTTGATTAACGTCAGAATAACTGACCGATTACTCAATTACCAAAATAATTGTAATTGACAGCCCTTTCCAAGATGCAAAATAATTCAGTATCTCTCCAAATTCAGGTCCTAATTATGGTTTGTTTCCCAGCAGTAAACCACGTAACTGGTCTGAAGAAGACCATTTAGTATGCAAATATTGCCATGACATCACTAGTATAAATTTCTCACCTCCTGCCATTCTAGAACTCCACTCCATGCCACTATCTTATTGGCAATACCTTGCTGTGCCCCAGCCGGAGGTGCAGGTACAGCAGCCTGAAAAACAAGAATATATTGAAAGTGCTCTTGCATGGACTCCAAATGAGTCCAAATGAGACAGTATCCACAGAAATAAATCTCAAATCTGACCATGCCAGGCTGTGTTGTTGGCGCCGTCTGCTGATTGGTGGGCTGCGACTGAGGGGCCTGGGGAGGTGGCTGGTTGGGTGCAGGTGGGCCTTGTGGTGGGACTTGTGGTTGCTGTGGTGGCTGCTGAGGTGGAACTTGTTGCTGCGTTAACACTGGCGGTGACACTGTGGTAACTGTAGATAGGTTGGGTTTACCTCCTGATGTGAGTGATTGGCTGAAGGGAGCATTTGGCATTTGAGGAACTGCAAACATAACAAACAACTCAGCAAATGGTGTGTAAAATATGGAAAACAGTGAAACAGTGGAAGATTCAAGAATACAGGGACACAATTTGACTCACATCGACTCTTCTGCTGCTGAGTGGCTGCATCTAGCACTTTCTGTGCGGCATCGTGTGCCGCGTTTAGAGGGGAATTCTGTGTATGCAACAGAGGGAGAACATTCATAAAGTCTCATCATTAGTGTGCACAGCATTGCTTGAAACAAAGCCAGATCCTTCCACTAAATACAAAAGCATTCATGCACATCTCATCTACCACTTAGATCTATTCAAATGAGATTATAACAGCAGTTACTCTTAATCTTAAGAATCAAACTGAGGCTCTGTATGCTGAAAATTACCAATAATGTGCCTCCAATTATGCACAGAAAGGTTCAGAATGAGCAGACCGAGATTAGCCTGTTATTGAGAGAAACGCTCTGATTACTCTACATCACCGATGCAATGAGGCAAACAGGGTCCAAAATTAACCTTTTACCTCACCTGCCAATGGTAAGTGAACTGCTCATTAAAACGTGCATATATTTTTGTCGTCCCTGTTTTTCCTTTTTGTCCCCATTTTCCCTGTGGCAAACCCGTTGTATACAATTTCTCTGATCTGACTGAGTTTTTCATTAGGACTATTTGCCTTTAAATATTGTTTTAATGTGACTACAGCAGAACAGATAATAATCATTTCAAGATTTTAATACCATAAAGTTTTATACCATAGTTAATACCATAAATATCTCACAAAAATAATAAAGTTCAAAATAATTATGTAATATGTACTAATGATATAACATGTAATATATTCACATCCACAAAGTTTCCAAACATACACGCCTTAATTTTGAATGATACAGGCCGACTGTTTTATCATCTGACACCTAAGAAACTAGTTTTGTGAAATGTTTTGCTTGAAAGGTGTTTCATGTAAATATATACACTACCATTCAAAAGTTTGAAGTCAGTAAGATTTTTTTAATGGTTTTGAAAGTCTCTTATGCTCACCAAGGCTGCATTTATTTAATCAAAAATACAGCAAAAACAGCAATATAGTGAAATATTGTTACAATTTAAAATTACTGTCATGCATTTGAATATATTTTAAAATGTAAATTATTATCGCGTTGCCAAAGCTGAATTTTCAGCAGCCATTACTCCAGTCTTCAGTGTCACATGATCCTTCAGAAATCATTCTATAAAACAGCTGTGCTGCTTAATGTTTGTCGAAACCATGATACATTATTAGAATGTTCAAAGAACAGCATTTTTTTTTTCCCGAAATAGAAATCCTTTACAAAAAAAATGTCTTTACTGTCACTTTTGAACAATTTAATGCATCCATGCTGAATAAAAGTATTTATTTTGGAAAAAAAAATATATTGACCTTGAACATTTGAACAGTAGTGTATATGTAATGAAGTTATATAATTCTATTAATTACATTAACACACCTGGTATGGAAGGGGAGGAGGAGGAGTTTGGGTTACTGAGCCCATAGAAGGCTGGGACACAGGCAAAGGCTGAGGTGGCAAGACAGGTTTAAGAGAGACTGCACCAGAAGCTCCTCCAGGAGCAACTGGACACACACAGATGTAACAGAAAGCATTAATCAGAGCAAATCTAGTAATACAATCAAAATACTACTTTATCCCAAATTCTCCCATCTGCTGCTCAGCTGCTGACAAAACTGTTGATGTTATATCACTGCACATTCACAAACAGGACAAGTGTCTTTCTTACCAGGAAGTGCAATGCCCCTGACTAACACCATGTGAAAGGGGTCTTGACTGTAGTCTGGGTGTGAGGATTCTGGTGCACCTGCTACCGAGGATGCTCTTTCAAAAAGAGATCGAAGCGCTGGAAGTTTCCGTGGAGCAATTACAGAAAAATGGATCCCCCGCTATAGTCAATAATAATACAAATATTAATAATAATTTCATTAACTACATATCAGAAACAGATACCAGCTTTTATACATAAATGGCACAGCTCAAAATTCGGCAGGACATCACAGTAAACAACATAGAACATAATATTGTAGAATATGATGGTATCAACCAACATGATCAGCAATGGAAATACATTACACAGTCCCTCCAGGATTTCGCTACTCTGCAAAACTTAGTAGCTTGCATTTTGTCTTATTTCTGCAAAATTTCCACACAAAAAAAATGTTAACCTGAGATCCATAATAATTCTCAATGCGTGTTTAAGTGTCCTGTCGCTGCATTGCAGTAAATATAACATGTAATATATTCACATCCACAAAGTTTCCAAACATACACGCCTTAATTTTGAATGATACATGCCGACTGTTTTATCATCCGACACCTAAGAAACTAGTTTTGTTAAATGTTTTGCTTGAAAGTTTGAAGTCAGTAAGATTTTTTTCCTGTCGCTGCATTGCAGTGAATTCTGTTGCAAATTGAGCAGGGATGGACTGACCAAAAGGCACAATGGGATACCTCATACCTCATCATAGTTGTGTAAAACAAGTTACACAATACTGTATTCTAATTAGGCTACTTTTCCTGATAACGCAGTAATGTAATGCGTTACATTTTAAATTTATGTAATTTGACCACAGTTACTAATGTCAATAAAATTACGTTACTTAAGTTACAAATGCAGTGTTAAGAAAAAATATGAGGTAAATGCATTTTAAAATCATGTTTTGCACGTCAGTATGCCCTTTAATAAATCACCGGAGAATGCAAGCTAAAATGCAGACGAGTCGAAGAACATTTAGATGCAATGAAAGGTTCATATTACAAAATGTTGCACTCGATTTCACATATTTTAGTCTGGCATTATAGTTTGGGAAAATTCCAACAAGTAAAATGCGTACAAGTTTATGTCACATTAACACAATAAGTAAGACTTATAAATGTCTTATCAGAATGATCTCCTCCACTGGATCAAGCCGTGCGTTGCATCGCATTCTTTTTCTGAGGTAAATTCTGGCTTATTCCTCACAGAGCATTACTTCCAGAAACAAAAAGTATCCTAGACGAACTTAATGAATCTTCACGCTTTGTTTACATTAGTGATGTGGGCCTTTACATGTTCGAGTGTCTCACGGATGATTACCGTATGAATAGCACGTGCTGCGCATGGGTGTGACCACATTACAGATAATGAGCTCAGACGGGTAACACTGGACCTCGCGTTGGTTTCATACGGATTACTTTATCAGAGAATATTTGTTTTCGATAAGACTTACTTCATTTAAAAGTAGACACTTCAGGCTTTCTATAGATATAGTTTTCATGTATGTGTGTCCAGTATTTGCTGAGTTTTCGTTCATTTTTGTGGCACGTTTCAAAAAGAAGCTAAAGGAGACCGAGACAGCAGAAAACGCACCCTGTTTGTTTTCTCTATTTTACAAAAGCACAATGTTTTGTTGATATTGTGTGTCCACAAATAAAAGTAGACCTTTTACAGTTTCAAATGATGTATTACTCTTATCTGTACGATCAAAAATTATGAACATTTTAAGTTCTTTTCATTGTTATCAGGAAAAAATGCAAGTGATCGTTCAAGTTACTGTTTTGATACTTGTGTCATTTTTCAGTCAATATCAAATTACTGAAAGAACTATGAGTTTCACTTTGTAGTGTATTTTGTAGGTTTGATAATTTGAAAAGTAAAGTAAACTTAGTTATCTTAGTATTAGTAATTAGTAATCTGATTCTTTTTTAAAATGCAGTAATCAGGAATGTAATCAAATTGCAATTTTAAAGCAGTAATTAGTAATTTGTAGTGGATTACTTTTTTTTTGAGTAGCTTACCCAACACTGCTGGTCATATATACAAGTGTTTTAAAGGGGTCATATGATGCAATTTCAATTTGTCCTTTCTCTTTGGAGTGTTACAAGCTCTTGGTGCATAAAGAAGATGTGTAAAGTTGCAAAGACTAAAGTCTCAAATCCAAAGAGATATTCTTTAAAAAAAGTTAAGAGTCAACCATGCTTACCCAAAATGGCTCGTTCTAACACGCCCGCACGTCTATATCACGATGTGGGAAGATTTGCATAACGCCGCCCAAATGTTCACACAAAGAAAGAAGGCGTAACTTTAATTCTTGCTGTTACCGCCGCTGCCATGTTGTGGAGTCGCTGTGTGTTTCGTTGTGAAAGCAAAACTACTTTGTTTGGCCTTCCAAAAGAGGACGATATCCGCTCACTCAAGCCGGCCTCCGCTCACTCTAG
>NW_015666573.1:660372-661226 GCF_001515625.1 Sinocyclocheilus rhinocerous
ATTCGGCCAATCACAATGCATTGGATAGCTGGCCAATCACAGCACACCTCGCTTTTTCAGACCGATGAGCTTTGTAAAAATCGACGCGTTTCAGAAAGGCGGGGCATAGAGGAGAAACAATAATGTACATTATATGGAAAATAATGTGTTTTTTGAACCTTAAACCGCATAAACACATTGCATTACACCAAATACACAAAATAATGTTCTTTTTAGCAACGTCATATGACCACTTTAAAAGGAAAGAAAAGTTCTGTCATTTGAGCGATTGAAAAGGTAATATTTCATATTTCCAAATGATCTTTCTCAATCATTCATTCACAACCTACACTTGTCTATTGCCTTTTCAACCACTTCCAAAAGGTGTGAGAGAGATGATCCAATGCCTTCTTTATATTTATGCATTAAGCAAGTGGGATGAAATGAAAGTTTCTAGAGGTTAATGATACTATTAACAGCCCTCTACGAACACCTTGGCAATTGAATTGCCATTGGCTAGTAAATTTTTTTGTTTACTCGCCAGACTGATAAATATATACATACACGTATACATATACACACACACACACACACACACACACACACATATACACACAAACATATACACACAAACATATACATACACACATATTCACACACACATATACATACACACATACACACACACACACACACACATACACACACATATACACACACACATACATATACACACATACACATAACATACACACACATACAGTGGGTACGGAAAGTATTCAGACCCCCTTAAATTTTTCACTCTTTGTTATATTGCAGCCATTTGCTAAAATCATTTAAGTTAATTTTTTTTCCTCATTAATGTACACACAGCA
>NW_015666573.1:668089-705819 GCF_001515625.1 Sinocyclocheilus rhinocerous
ATATATATATATATATATATTTGTTTGTTTGTGAAATGGCACAGTTTTATAAATATCTGAAAGTACACTCTTAACATCAGTCAGTCAAGCATTATAATATGATAATCAATGTTATTTAATGATAGAACTTTTGTAATTAGAATTAAAACTTGATAACCATGTATGAATGCATATTAGTCATTTTAACTGAACTTCGGACTGGTGGTGGTGCTTTTTTGGTCATTCAGTGTTTCTGTAAAAAAAAGAAAAAAGAAAACATTGGGGAAAAGCTAACAGAAATACTGATTAGATAATAATGATACGAATTCTACTAATAAGAACAATATAAAACGCACCAAGGATTAATGAGCTACTGGATTCATGAATATTAATCAGGTTGTGTGCGTTCGCTCGAACTGATTTGCTGAAATCAAAATAGGGACGATAATAGGTGAGCGCCAGCCAATGAGATTGCTGTTTGCGCATTAGTTCCGCCCACTACCGGAAAACCCGGCATTTCTTAAAAGCTGAAGAATTCCAAAGGAACTCCGTTATTTTGACAGCAAAATACAACAAAGAATATCGTTTACATGTAGCGCGCATAGGTAGCGCGTCAATTCTCTCCCTCTCTCGCTGTGTGTGTTTGTGAAACAAAGCGACGGCGAGTCGTGCGCTTCACATTAGAGTTTACATACAGGTTAAATACATGTTAAATACATGTGCGTTGCACATCCATTCAGATGAACTGAAAAACAGCACAGATCGCTTGGCGGAGAGTGAAACTCTGATGCGCTCAGTCAGAGAGTGTTCGGCGAGTGAAAATATATCTGAGCTAAACTTATACTTAGCCTCCAACTCACACACTGGCGAGTAAAATCTGAGAATTTATTAGCAATTGGCTAATATTAGACATCATTTAGTCGCCAGAGTGAAGATTTAGTCGCATATGCGAGTGATTTACTCGCAATGTAGAGGGTTGTATTAAACTACTCTATGTAATACTGAATATAATGTATACTGGGGCGAATATTTGCTAGTCTCCATAATGCTTGATTTCACAAGTAGATTTAAATAAGCACATTATTTTACAGAAAATGCATATTTTAAATATTTCTAATTAATCTAATCACTGATAACACTATCATAAATTAAAAGAGCAAAAACAATATTACAACAATAGACAATTATAGAATTGTAAAATGTATAGTATATAATCAGTGCCACTGATCGTGTCTACCACAATTCTGTATTTTCAGCATAGCAAAATCATGAGTATTTCTATGCTGGTGTCACCACTGCATTGTGCATGGGGGACCAGAACTGCCTTTTTTTTGTAATTAACTCATTTACATAAGTACATCAAGATTACCGATGGGTTTTCACTGCAAAATGACACAAAAATGCAGCAAATATTGCTGCAATTTTTGAGAAAGCCGCAGCAAATTCAGTGATCAACAGACATATCTGATAAAACAAGTAGATCAGTGTATACTCACATCACGTATGATCTGGACCAGGCTGTCTGCGGTGCAGCCCGTATAGCTGACGCTCTCCACAGCCGGTAGTAAATATGGAGGAGAATTACACAGCAAAACGCAAACCTTGTGGGTCTGACCACTGAATAGAGAAACAATGAGAACACATACAACCGCAGAATTTTGATACCACAGAAAAAGTTAAATAACTCACATTTGCTCCCTCATCTTTTTGAAGTCGTCAAAGAGCTGCAGGGCCACAGAGAGACCCTCAGCAATGAGACTGCAGCTCTCTGCTCCACCTCCCATGAATCTGTGCAGAAAGCATCAGCGTAAAGGTTGCAATTCTCAGCATTTAAAACATGTAAATCTTCAAAGCAGACATAAACTCATAACTAACAGATCATCTAAACAAGCAAAAGCACACTTTTATCTCAGACTTTCTACCATAAAATGCAAATATCATGGAATCGTGGCAGCCCTTACTGAATGCTGTCAATCCAAGAGACAAACTCAAAAGCAGAGCTGGTGGGAGCATGGCACTGGACGTAAGATTCTGGAGCACAATCCACTGTGTTGAAGACCACCAGGCCATATTGAGTGCCACCATACTATTAAAAGCAAAAAGATTATCAGACGTTGAAATGACAGCACTAATGTAAAGAGAAGGTGTAAACAGATTCATCCAACTCACATCTCCTCCAAAATCTGTTTCAGCTGGTGGTCCTCCATTAAAATACCTGCGATCAAGCAAAGTAGGTCAGTACAGAAGTCTTACAAATGTCAGCATGAATAAACAGGTGATGACTCTTACTCTATAGTCGGTAGTATATAATTCTTCCGAAGTGATTCAAAATATGGACCAAGGTTTGCAGTTCCCTCTATGACAAACACCACATCTGACACCTGATTCAACCCAGACTTGGACGTCGGGTCCATATGGGTCGCCTAGTGTCTGCAAACAAGACATACATTAGTTCAATATCATACGGAACGTTTGCTGTAACTATTAAATAATAATATGTAATATAGAATTCGTATAGTGTACGGGAATTTAAACTTTACTGTGACTATTGGCTCTGAAGCATTATTTACTGTTTTTTTTAAATTATTATTACTACCACTATCTATTGTCATGTCTGTTCTAAAAGCAAGAGTAGCAAACCATAACACACATATATATATATATATATATATGTATTAACAGTGTTGGGAGTAACGCATTACAAAAGTAATATTACAGTAGTATATTACTTTTTGCTGTAACGCAGTAATATAACACATTACTAATCAAGTTTGGGTAATATTATTACTCCTTACAATCTCAGTAACGCAAGTTACAACAACATATTTTAACTCAAAATTAATTGGTGAATTTACCAACACCGCAAAACAGCATAGGAGAAAAAATTCCGCGGGTAAAATAGTTTGTCTATATTCTGTTGCTGGAATTAGATGGTTGAGATGACTGCAGAGACGGATTCTACATTTGTGAGATGGACACACTCCTGTTATTTTCAGTTCATCGGAGAAAAGGATAAGAATGCATATGTCTTAATATCTAGAAAAACGCCGACATAGACATTTTTGAATGACTCAGTGATTCAGTCCGTGTCAAAGATGCCTGACAGCCTCATTTTGGCTGAGATATTTATCTCTATTCTCATTCAATTAAACAGTCAAATTCACAGAAAGATAACGCAAATAAACGAAAAAATATAATGTGAACACGTTCAAGCTTTACACATGCAAGTCTTAGCATGTTTGTTAGCCGTTCTCTTAAATGCTAATTTAGCTCGTGTGTCTTACCTGCTGGTATTAGTAGAACTGACTTCTAATAAGAATAAAACGGACTGATACAGTCATTTAGCTTGATTATATCTAAACCAGCTGCCTTAAGTTGTTTTATGAAAGCTTCAGCTAAACGTTCGTGTAGACCGTGATGACAACAAATATCTGGATTTCCGCTCGGCAATCGACAATACGGTCTGGTCTTAGATCTGGGAACTGGACTGGGATGGTGAATCGATTTATGAGTGATCGTTTTATATTACAAAAGTACGTCAATTTCAAGCCCACCTAAAATGTAACTATGATCCATCCAGCCATCTATTCATATTCATCTATTGTTGTATGGTCGCAGGAATGCTGCGTCTCGGGACAAAAAGACAGAAACACCGTAGATGGCCATTCCATATATCTCTCCACTAGGCATTATTGTGTTTGCATAAGGAAATAACATGTATGCTTAATCCATAAATGCATATAATTTCTAATAAGGTCATAACTAATCATAATGTTTTATTCTTAAATTGATCCTATAGCGTATGTTTTGTTTATGTATTATTTAGTTTTAATTTCAAATTTTCTTCTTTTATTCTTATTTTATAGCGGGTCTCATCTTCAATGTTACATTATTGTATTTTATATGTTTTAAGTACTTGGTGCTTTTTACATTGTTTTTTCATTGTCAAGCACTTCTTGAGGGAAGAAAAGTGCTATACAAATAAAGTATTATTATTATTATTATTATTTAAAGGGGTCATATGATGCTGCTAAAAAGAACATTATTTTGTGTATTTGGTGTAATGAAATGTGTTTATGCGGTTTAAAGTTAAAAAAACACATTATTTTCCACATACTGTACATTATTGTTTCTCCTCTATGCCCCGCCTTTTTGAAACGCGTCGTTCAAAAAGGGGTTTGCATTATCGTACTTAAATAAAGAATAGGCTATATTTAAAATCTTATTAAAATAATCCATTATATGTTATAATAATAACAATTATTATTACTATTACTATTATTATTGGGGACATACAACTTAAGAGCAATCAGCTAAGTAAACAGTAGATGTCACCAAAGTCAAGCAACCAAAAAAAAAAAAGAAGAAGAAGAAGAAGACCATAGAAACAACTGGATAATGCTGTATAGGCCTAACTTTACTATTTTCTTGAGCAATCACATTGTACATGGACTGTCTCTAAATTACTGTCCTATTTATACTTTATGTTACCTAGGCCTACACAGAATCAGTCCAGTCTCTGCGCTGTGCTTCACTGAATATCAGAAAGGAGGAGAGAGGTAAGTTATTGAAGACAGTTGGAGAAACAACTGGATAATACTGTATATTATTGTCTATTTTCTTGAGTGATCACATTGTACGTGGACTGTCTCTAAAGTACTGTCCTATTTATACCTTATGTCACCTACACAGAATCAGTCTCGTCTCTGCTTTGTGATTCACTGAATATCAGAAAGGAGGAGACAGGTAAGTTATTGAAGAAAGAATCATGTTTTTAGGTCGGCGTGCAACCTGTTTCTTGTCCTCGTTGCTCTTTACTGCAAGAATGTGCATAATTACTCAGACGGCCCCGAGCGACCCGAACTGCTGTCAAATGAGAACAGCGCGCCGCGAGCTAAGTGGCCCTGAGGCTCGCGCGTTCTGTCTCCTTCCAACAATAGAATCTGTTCTCCAGCGAGCAACGGAGAGCATCGAGTTCCTTTGCTTTTCGCGGTCAGTAAACAGAAGAGTGCCCCTAGGATTAGTTATGATTGTCCCGGAACCAGGCATGTACTGGCCATCGGGAGCACCGGGACATTGCGCTTCCGCCACGATGTAAAGTGATAAACAGAGGAAGTCGCTTGATTCATTCAGATGTGTTTTACAGACTCGTGTGATATGAGAACAGTAAAGGTTCAAGCGATGCTGCTGAAAACAGCCATGACAATGTAAACTGCATGACGAGGTAAACTGGAAAATGCCAATACATCATTACAAGCTTGTCAATTCAGCACCGTGGTAATTTACCTTGCAGTTATTAACACTGTACAAATAGCCTATGGTGTTTTGGCAGAAATGTTTTTATTATATTTATATAAATGTTACGGTTATTACTTATATTATATATCGACATATTTTACTTTTATACAAGTTGTTTTTGTAGTTTCTACATGTTTAAGTTTTTGTTTAATATTCCATAGTTTATTATTACTTATTATTTATTTTAAAAACCATATAACCATGAAGACCATGGTTTTACTTGTCACCTCCATCTTACAAATATTAGTCAGTTAAACTCTGGATTCTATGCAAGAACTAAGGTAAATTTCATTAGGGCAAATTATAATTTAACAGAATAGCTTTAATAGCTTCTCTTTAAATGTTTAGTTCTAATTCATTTTAATCAAAGTAAAATGTTAAATAAGAGCCTGATTAAAGGGGTCATATGATGCTTTTTTAAAGATCATTATTTTGTGTATTTGGTGTAACAGAATATGTTGACATGCTTTAATGTTCAAAAAACACATTATTTTTCAAATACTGTACATTATTGTAGGTCCTCTATGCCCCGCCTCTCTCAAACGCTTCGTTTTCTACAAAGCCCCCTCCTTTGGTTTTGAGACTTTAGTCTTTGCAACTTCAGGGATCTTATCTATGCACAATCAGCTTGTAACACTCCAAAGAGAAAGAAAAACTTGAAATCGCATCTTATGACCCCTTTAAAGATAAATATCAGTGTCATAAATTAGTGTTAACTATACAAATGACAAATGTTAAAGTTTTTAAAGGGATAGTTCACCCCAAAATTAAAATTGTCATCATTTACTCACCATCATGTCATTCTAAAGCTGTATGAATTTCTTTCTTCTGTGGGTCATTAAATAAAATAATTTAAGAAATTCAAGATTTTTTTGTCCATAAAATCAAGGGTAACCAAAATGGTTTGGTAACATTCTACAAAATATCTTCTTTTGTGTTCCACAGAAGAAAGTAAGTCATGACTCGTGAGGGTGAGGAAATGATGACTTAATAACTTAATAGCAGTATATTTTCTGCATTCATGCTTTACTGTCAAGTGGATTTCTATGTGACAAAAATGCCTTATTAAGTTTGTAGCATTTGCTGTGAATTCAGTAATATCTGTCATTATTTGTTTTATTTATTCATTTATTTACTATAATTTAAGGCCCTATATAACCCAGCAAATCATTAAAGAGGGAACTTGTGGGCAGATGGGCTGGATTTGTCCAAGGCTGAATTTTAACCTCAGTCCAGCCCTGGTGTCTTGTGTCCAAATGAGAGATTTTTTTTAGAGATGCAGTGATTTACTGTGCTCTATTCTACATCCATCTCCAGGGAGTTTTCTTTTGTGGAGTGGCACAATTTTGGAGGCTTTAGCTCAGCTCTGTGATCTGGGTGGCCAGATTAGACGGATTTAAGGTGAACAAGGGAACTTAAAGGCAAAACCACTGCTAATCTTTATACCATATATTGATTGACAGCATCACAGCTGTTTAAAGACTGAATTTCCAGTATAGTAAAACATTATTTAAATATTTATTTATTACTTATTATAAGGTTGCCCATATGAACCTAAAACATGTTTCTGCCCATTAGGTAATTTAGTGGAATAATACATATGTGACCCTGGACCACAAAACCAGTCTTAAGTCGATAGGGTATATGCAATAGCCAAAAAAAACATTGTATGGGTCAAAATTATTTATTTTTCTTTTATGCCAAAAATCATTAGGATATTAAGTAAAGATCGTGTTTCATGAAGATACTTAGTAAATTTCCTACTGTAAATATATTAAAACTTAATTTTTGATTAGTAATATGCATTACTAAGAACTTCATTTGGGCAACTTTAAAGGCAATTTTCTCAATATTTAGATTTTTTTGCACCCTCAGATTCCAGATTTTCAAATAGTTGTATCTCGGCCAAATATTGTCCTATCCTAACAAACCATACATCAATGGAAAGATTTATAAATCTCAATTAAAAAAAAAACAGTTTTGTGGTCCAGGGTCACATATATGATTCACGTATATGATTCACATATATGATTATGTTAAGAAACATAAGACGTTTCTTATGTTTACCAAGGCATTTATTTGATCAATAATACAGTAAAAACAGTAATTTTGAGAAATATTTTTACTATTTAAAATAGCTGTAACTTTGTATTCATATTGAAAATGTAAATTTTTTTCTGTGATAGCAAAGCTGAATTTTCGCCAGACATCACTCATCCTTCAGCTGTCATGTCACATGATCCTTCAGAAATCAATCTAATTCTCATTATCAACGATGAAAACAGTTGTGCTCCTTAATATATTTATTCGAATTTTTCGGTAACCTTGTAAAAGTTGGTAACAATGTAAAAGGCCCCTTTGAACAATGCATCCATCATTAATTTATTTGAACTTCTCTGTTTGAATATATTATATTATATAATATAGGCTATATAACATATATAACTGGTTCATTGACCTTGGACAAAATTTGTACTAGAGACACTTTTCCTTGCTGAACACCCCAGCAGACAGCTTGAATTTAAGTGAATATATTTGTTATTATAATTCAATACACAGAGTGAGAAAAAACTTGAATGAATGAGGTGGCCCATAATTCCTTTTTTATTTGTGCTGCACACACAAATGTAGATGCTCTTGTGCACCATTAATGAAGATTTATGTTAGCATATAATTGAAAATGTATAACCTTATAAAATTCATGTTATTTGCCTATAGTGTGAAATTTTCTCCCACCAAAAAATAAAAAATGCATGCAAATTTGCTGTTGTTTCCTAAGATCAACACTTTCGTGTGTTTTAATAATAAAACAACATGTCTGAGGTGTACAAAAGCTGTCACTGCGGTACCTTTTCATACCTTTGTAACTAAAGAGTGCATATTAAAGTGTACATAGTTGTACCTAAAAGGTACATATTAGTACCTTTTCAAAGGGTACCGCCCCAGGGACAGCTTTTGTACCTTTTTGTCTGAGAGTGTATATAACTATCAGCTCTTCTGCATCACTCAGAACATTTATGCATTCCACTTCAAAATCACACAAAATGTTGTCTTGTTTCCAGATGTCCGACATTATTCTCAGGAGAGGTGTCCTCCAGGTGGCACTGATTAAAACACGAAGCCTTTACTGGTGCTCTCTGCTGGGAGACAGGAGCCATCTGGAACTCACACCAGGCGACCAGAGCGTACAGAACACGCCCATATCTACATACCACCACTATCTGGGTCACTGGGACTACAATAATGTGCCTCCAAGGTACATTTCACAGGGCACAGGTGAGAAAAAACAGGTGCATGATCACTTACACAACTCCAAAAACACTCCTACATTACATAATATTTTCCCAGAATATTCACGGTTGTCATTACAGAAATTAATCTCGAAATTGATGTCTTTCCCTGAGGCTGTGAAAATGAGCATTCTCGATTACAGTCCCAGCTATTAACAGTAGGCTAATGATAATTGCACCATGTTACTAATATCACTCGATCATTTTTTCTTTTCCCATAGTGATAAAAACAGCTCTTCACAACGCCCGCTCCTCAAGTTTTTCTCCTCTGATCTCTCTCTCTCTTTCTTTCTCTATCCCCCATCTCTCTTTCAGCTCAGTGAGCCGGGTGAAATATCTTTCTGACTAAATGATTTTTTTTTTTGCACTGTGGGAAGGTTGCCATGGAGACTGCGGCTCCCCCGACCCCCACCCCTCAGCGCGCGTTGTGCTAACTGGAGTGTCTTCACCTCAGCAGCGTCTCCGGCTGACTGTGCGCTTCTCATGCTGCTCGCACTCGGCCGATGTGTTGCAGGTGTCTCGGTGTGCATGTATACCGGATCGGCACCTCTTCCTCTGTTTTCTCTTCGTTCTTATATTTTCATCCTTACAAACCCTGCATGGCCACGGAATCATTTTTAAGGAATGTCCCGGGTTCAATGCAAGCTCAGTCGTTAGCATTTGTGGCATAATGTTGCTTTCATTCATAAATTAATGAATGGTTGAAACACGGTAGTAATGGGGCGGGGGATATTTTTTATTTTTTTTAATAAAGCATAAAGAAATAGTACATTGAAGGCACTTCTGGGAAGTAATAATTATTTGCAAGTAATATTTTAAAATATGCACACGTGCACTTTTATTTGCGTGCCTAAAATGTCGAAAACGCAAAAATAGTACTAGTCACTGGTCAACACGGCAAAATCTGCATGTGGAAATCTTTTACTCTCAGGCGAAATGACCTAGTTTCACCGGCGAAAATTCGCCGTGACTGCAAAGGCTACATCGTCATAGTAAAGAAAATTAAAGGCATTAAAACGAACTTTTTTCTCAGTTAATGAGAATGCAGACAGGAAGTAGAACGAATTATTATTTCGTACGCACGATTTACTTTTTTCCCCTTTATGTCATGTGCGCCGGTACTCCATACTTTTCTGTGTAATGGTAAACTTTTTTTTTTTGCTTCTGAAACTGAGAATTTTAACATTTACAGTATGACCCCATTCACGTTTATTGTAAGTGCATCACTGTAACCCAAGTCTACATACATTTTTGAAGTGAACATCATGCCACAAGTGTCAGTGGAGCTTAACTTGCATTGAACCTGAATTAAGGAATATTCATTTAATTCCATCCCCCTAATAGTTTTTCTCCAGCTATTCTCAAACATTTATCCTCTTATCGCTCTTTTCATATAGTTCGACCTGGGGCCAGCTGCATAAACTGCTTAGAATATAGTAATATTAGAAGTCAGTCATTTACTTTTTTTAAAGACTAGTCATTACTTTTTTGAAGTAAAAAATTGATTGGTCAAATTTGATAATTTTGGTCAGACTAGTTCTTAAAGGGGTCATATGATGTTGCTAAAAAGAACATTATTTTAATACTGTCTTTTTACGCGTTGCATCGCGCCTTGTCTGCATTTGTGATCGGAGAAATGACAAACAACAAGCGCTACTCTACACTGCTCAAAACTCGCGTTTGAATCGTCAGTGGGATATTCTTTAACTATAAAAAACGTACTTACAGTCTTTGAGTCAGAACAGCCGGCATTGTAGTCTACTCTACCAGGATCAGGAAACAGTCCTCCATAAAAAGCTCTGGACACATCTGAATATTTGGGTTGAAGTGTTCTGGAACAGTGTTGTAAATACAACTTAACCACTGATTTCTAGTCGTGTCCTCTTTTTCTAGACCAAACAAAGTAGTTTCGCTTTCACAACGAAACACACGGCGGGCTTGAGTGAGCGGCGGCCGGAGGGCTAGAGTGAGCGGTGGCGGGGGGGCTTGAGAACGGCGCGGCCGGCGGGTTTGTGGCAACCACATGTGACGACCCCGGGCTGGACTCCGCTTCGTCCACGGTGAAAGCTGATCCGGCGATCCACAGCGCGAAGTTGATGTATTTCCTCAGCGACCAGCACGGATCAGCTCTAGGGCTGCAGCGTCAACAATACTACAGCGAGAATAAAAGTTACGCTTTCTTTCTTTGCGTGAACATTTGGGTTGCGTTATGCAAATCTTCCCACATCGTGACGTAGGTATGTGGGGGCGTGTTAGAACGAGCCGTTTTAGGTAGGCGTGGTTGACTCTTAACTTTTATAAAGAATATCTCTTTGGATTTGAGACTTTAGTCTTTGCAACTTTACAGATCTTCTTTATGCACCAAGAGCTTGTAACACTTCAAAGAGAAAGGAAAAATTGAAATCGCATCATATGACCCCTTTAAGATACTGTCTTAATGGCTGTGTTGATGAAACTGTCTCCTGTTCTCTTGTCAAGATTTACCCCCTGCTCTTCTCCGTAGCACATTTGTAGTCTTCACCACATGCGCTAATTCCCTGCACCTCTGTCTCTCTTCCTGTATCTGTGTGTGTCAGATAGTGCTGACTCTGGCTGTTCCGCGTACAGTGAGACTCAGATGAACAGTGCATTAGACTCACATGAATGTGACTCTAAGAAGTCAAGATGGATGTCGAAGAATCAGGCAAATCAAACCCTCTAAGAATCACACCACATGGGTGCAATTAACTCCAGGAAGTTGTGTGACCGGAAAAGCCATAAAGATACAACCTGATCTGAAGAACGAGGCTGAGGTGGAGAAAGGCCAGGTTTGATTTATGGATATGACACGTGTGGTTGTGAGTGCGTTTGCATGCCTATGGAAATACAGAAAAAAAAGCAAGTACATGAATGCAATGCTCCACACTGCGTTTATATAAAGTGGGCCCACAATAAAGAACTTATGATGGTGACTAAATAATTACACACAAGTTAATGCACAGCAGGAGGGAGAAGGAAGTGAGACACAAAGTAAGAGGTAGACAGAATGATCAGGTTGATTCACAACCCATTACATGAACACAAACAGCTGTATCACGCAAACACATTGCAATGATTTTTCATACATATGTTTTATTTCAGCCATCATCGCTCCAGCCTTAGAATCATCTTCTTGTCATTCACATAATCACCCTCCTAAAAGTTTAAAAAAAAAAAATTTTTTTTTTTCAGCTGAAATGTTCTCTCGTCCTGACTGCATTTCATTTTTTTCTTGCTCTAAGTCTCAGTTTAATCTGAACATATAAAAAAGTAAACCTTTTCAAAGAAAACTAAAAAAAAGCAAAGAAACAAACAAACAAAGAAAAATATATCCAGAAAATGTAATACCATCTCAAAGAGGATATACAATATTAACAACATTAATCATCAATGCTTTGATGATATCGAACAGGTTGCTAGGTCAACATGTTTGTCATTAGTAGTGTTAGTATCAAGTTCATTGTCAGTTTTTTTTTTGTGTTGAGCATCACTTATTAAATTATCATTGCATCAAGTTGACATCATCCATGTTAATATAAGCATGCAAACACATTTCCTCAGGATCATTCAGAATTGCACTGACATAGAGAGACAGAGGAAAGGGGGGAGACAAACAGAGAGAAAAATATGGTCTGGGGTGAACCAAAGAGAAAGCTATCTATGCTTGTATTTTGTGGAAACTGATGAAGGGGTCAGAGGTCACTCTACAGGGATTGTGCCTCCACAGTGTAATATCTAAGGCAGCAGAAGAGATGGGCCTGGAGACAGGAGCTGAAGACTGCGGATCGATACCACATCCACGTGTATGACGGAATCAATGGCCTCTTAGAAAACAACAAGAGCTGATATACGATAACAGACTAAGGACTGAGCACACACCAGCGAGAGTGCATGTGTGTGCACGCATCCAAGGCCTGGCATGGGATTAATAATGGAAACAGAGAAAATATGAGCTCAGGGGGGTACAGTGGGAAATAATTATACTGATGTATATTTCAATAACATGAGTGATAGTGATTGGTAATGCAGTATTCCTCCATTGAGGGATATGTGCGGTAGCATTGGCAGTGGTTGAACTGCCATATTAAAGAGATAATCCATCTAAAATTGAAAATTCTGCCATCATTTATGCACCGTCATGTCATTTCAAACCTGCATGACTTTCTTTCTTTCACAAACGATGATATTTTGAAGAATGCTTCAAATGATAGCCAACGGTGTCCAAAAACAATATTGCACCCCATTGTATTTTGAAAAGAAAAATAGATTTTGCGTTCCACAGATGAAAGTCATACAGGTTTGAAATGGCATGAGGGTGAGTAAATGACAGATTTTTCATTTCTGGGTGAATTATCCTTTTAATAGAGGCAGTGACCCTGGATATCAAGGGTATGTGAATTGAGTGCTTTAACAACTATAATATTTCTGACGATGCAGTGACCTTACTGAACATATACAAAAAAAATCTGAAGTCAGTTTGTAATGTAAAATTATATAAGTAATCTTGTGGCCCTAAAACAATAAAAGACATGCCCCCCTCTTTGTCTCTGTTTGCAAGGAATGCTCAGACAGAAAAGATAGTCACATTAGCCAAAAGAGATGAAGAGAACCAGTTTGTCTTTTTTCCCCCTTTTGCTTTTAAAGACAATGAAAAACTTCCAACATTTTATTCCTCGACAGCAGTGGCCACCAGGTTTGTCCCCTCGTACATACAGAGCACATTTACAAAAAAAGAAAAGCACACCCAACACGAGAACACAGATCAGGCTAGGGACACGTTTCAGTGACGAGCTGGTTAGGGACACAACAGAGACAGGTCACTACCACATTCGACAGAGAACAACCGAAACGCGCATCTGAGAAATAGACCCTGTCCCTACCAAGTGCAACAGGTCCTACACAAGAAATAGTTCCTCTAAGACACAGGACAGAAGACACTTGATTGTTCAAAATGAGATTTTCTCTGTGCAGGACAAAGGACGGGAAGTGGAGACGTAAACAGGGTCACGGTGACATATACTGACAGAGGCATACACGCGTACTCACAAACCGACGAGCAAACGCGTATCGACACAAAAGAGCACTCCTACAAACACATAGGATACACGGGAGGAAAAAGAGGATGAACGCGTGTGTCTTTCCAAAGCGGTCCTCTTGGCAGAAGGATGATGGAGAGCATACACTTCCTCTTTTGAAATTAAAAATGTCTTAAGAGAAAAAAACATCCTGGCATGGTATAAAAATAAAATACTATGGCCAGATCTTTTCCCCGTAGGATATGTTTCCAGGAAGTGCACACAAATCCAAGGTCCTTCCCAGTTAGGGTCCTCTGGCAATGTTTGAAATCAATGATAGCTCCCTTTGGAAGAGTTCTCAATGGGATTCAGTTTGCCAGTGTGTCCATGTCAGGGAAACATATTCTCCAATCATTTCATTCAGTATCTGGTAGAACAAGAAGAATGGTTGGACTCTAGTAAACAAACGAAAAAAGGAAACTGCTGATCTCAATGAGCTCCAAGCAGAAGGTGATAAAAATGTAAAAGGCAGAGGGACACATTTCAATACTGCACGACACGATTTGGCCAATGTATCCGTCCTTATTTCTCCTTCTCCATATGGGAACGGTCATAAAGTAGTCCTCCTCTCCAGAGAAACAGGAAACAGTTTCAAGGATTCTGCATTGGCAGAGAAGACCCACTCTGAGAACTTGCAGCTATTTGTCTGACTGAAAACACCTTGTAGAGATTTTCTATAGCTACACACAGACACCCGTACAAACTCACGTACACACATGCGCTCACACATACACAGAAACATTTGTGGTCCATAATCAATCAGGTCTCTCCTGATTATTTTATTTTTTTAAAGTGATTAAAATCTAATTTTTTGTAGGCTCAGTTTCAAATACCTAAATAAAGATTATCTATTTAAAGTGGGAATGTTTTTTTCATATTTCCCCTGAATAAATCATGACATATTTTGACTTTAACATCATTCCTGAAGCAAAACCATCCATGCCAGTTATTTTGTTACGATTCCATGTGTATGTCTGTTTGTGTGTGTGATTTGTGTCTGGTCTAGTCTAGTTATTTTTCTATATATTGTGTTGGGTCTGCAGGGTTGATTTAGAGGAATAGCACTAACACAAGCACAGTCTCTTCTCTGGTTCTTTCTTGATAAATTATTATTCACAGATGAAAAGAAAGAATGTATTTCTGTTGCTAAAAAGATAATGCTGACCTGAGGATGAGAAAAAGAAACAGAGAGACAGAAAAAAACACAGTTAACCATATAAACACAAACAGTAAGTTACATAAACACAAAGAGCTTCAGTGAACAGATGGCTGCATTCATAGTGTATGGGACTGACAACTGCATTTACTATCAGATGCGACTGTTAAATAGCTTAGAAAAGCAGCTTGAATGGCGTCATATGAACAAATCACGGTTTTGAACAATTTTGTTTAGAAAGTCATGAATGAATATCAAAGATAGTGCCTTTTTTAATGCCAGAAAGCACCACAATTAACACGATAAAAACGAGTGATAAAAAATAAGTTAGTGAGTCCAACTGAGGAGCAAGTTGATGTGTCAAATGTTAATTAACCAATATTGGCTTCAAATGTTGTTTTAATATTATTTTTTTTTTAGACAGCAGAATTTGTGTTGCACTCAGACCACGAAACAAGTTCATATCTTCGCCTCGTCTTCATCTGTAAGTAACCAGAACCCCACATAACCAGTTCTCCAGTGCGGTTCTATATACATATTAACCACTCTCGCTCTCAAAATTTGGCTTTGAGTCCTGAAAATTTTGGTTATAGAATGCAGTTGTTAATAACAAAACTGTGAGAACGTAACCATATTTAGCACTCTAAAACAGGACTAACAGCCATATCCTGCTGCTGTGTAAACACAGTCATTGATGTTTTTATCAATGTGTTAGTTCATGACTGAAACCTGAAGTACTCCAGTGTAACACACTGATGCATTCACCCACACAGACCCAGTATGTGAGGAAGTGCCCTTCTATTTACAGCATGTGTTTATGTTCATGTGTGTGTACTCACATCTCTACTCAGAGTGAGGGCTGTCCACCACTATGTGTGGCTTAGGGGAGGCTGTGACACTCTTTGACACGTATGTGTTTATGGATTTCTCCTGTGAAGGTAAACATCAATGAACATACATGATTATTCAGAAGGTGATTCCGTACATATAATAAATTATCACAGAAATTAATTATTTATTATATTGTATCTTTTCAGTATTAACTATAACCACATATATAATCAGTGCTGGGTAGTAATTGATTACATGTAATCTGGATTACATAATCAGATTCCAAAAAATGAGTACTCGTAACTGGATTATATTACATTTTTAAAATGCTCAGATTACAGTTACTTTTTAATGGATTGCATGATTACATATTATTCATAAAATGGCACAAAATGATTGATTTTCCTTAATTATTCTTTTTTCTCTTTTAAAGTTCCCTTGTCAAAAATCTTACTGTGTGTCGAACCATTTAGCTTTGACTATATTCACAATATAGAATAGCCACGGAAATGTCATGTAAATAAATTAGTGATCCATGCTTCTAAATTCAGGGGTTCCCAATTCTGGTCCTGGGGAACCCAACACTGCCTGTTTTTGAGCAGTGCAAATTAGCATAAGGTTGCACATAAGCAGAACTGATGATAATCGTGTGTGTGTGTGTGTGTAATCTACTAACACAGCCGCAGAATGGATTAAGACATACTTTGGGGGGTTTTTTGATTTATTTAAATAGTCTTCTCCCATAAATTTTGCGTTTGAAAGGGAAACTACAAATGTATATGCAATAAGGTTAGCTACAAAAATAACTGTGTCCACGCATTCTCCTGTGAAGGTAAACAACAATGAACATACATGATTATTCAGAAGGTGATTCCGTACATATAATAAATTATCAAAGAAATTAATGATTTATTATATTGTATCTTTTCAGTATTAACTATAACCACAGATATAATCAGTGCTGGGTAGTAATTGATTACATGTAATCTGGATTACATAATCAGATTCCAAAAAATGAGTACTCGTAACTGGATTATATTACATTTTTAAAATGCTCAGATTACAGTTACTTTTTAATGGATTGCATGATTACATATTATTCATAAAATGGCACAAAATGATTGATTTTCCTTAATTATTCTTTTTTCTCTTTTAAAGTTCCCTTGTCAAAAATCTTACTGTGTGTCGAACCATTTAGCTTTGACTATATTCACAATATAGAATAGCCACGGAAATGTCATGTAAATAAATTAGCGATCCATGCTTCTAAATTCAGGGGTTCCCAATTCTGGTCCTGGGGAACCCAACACTGCCTGTTTTTGAGCAGTGCAAATTAGCATAAGGTTGCACATAAGCAGAACTGATGATAATCGTGTGTGTGTGTGTGTAATCTACTAACACAGCCGCAGAATGGATTAAGACATACTTTGGGGGGTTTTTTGATTTATTTAAATAGTCTTCTCCCATAAATTTTGCGTTTGAAAGGGAAACTACAAATGTATATGCAATAAGGTTAGCTACAAAAATAACTGTGTCCACGCATTTTCATTGCTAATGTTTCACTACGTACCTCTAGTAAACCCTGACAGTAGTTTTTCAAGGCAAAAAAAGGGTTTGTGCTGGTGCAAGCAATTAGTAAATCTGGCTATATCTCCTTCTCACATACAAAAAAAACAAAACAAAATCGACTCAATTTCATGTTCATTTATTTATTTATTAGGTAAGTAGCCATGTAATAGGAAAGATTATGTGCAAATCAGTCGCAAAATAACCGCTTCAGAGGTCCTGATCCTGCTGTTGAGATTTAATGTGTAATACATTAGCCCTTACATAAAACTCTTATTTTATATAACCACAAGAAAGATAAGTGTTATAGTAATTAAGATTATAAGGTCTATTATAGGACATTATAAATGTATTATTGTGCATTACGTATACCTTTATTTTAATGCATTATATATACAGGCTTCAAGGAAAGAGTTAACAGAAAGGTTTTCTTTTTTGATTTAGGTTTTCTTTCTTTCTAGATTTTCTTTTAGTCTTTTTTTTAACAAAATTTTAGTAGCTGATACCAATACCAGTGAAAATCTGGTTTCACAATTTCAATACCACAGCAATATTCAAAGTGTTATTGAATTTTTTCAATACTGTTTTAACAAATTAAATGAAAACAAAAGAATGTAGTTTTAAGTATTTTTCAATTAATGAAGCATTGATGTGAATTATTCAGTCAGCGAGTAAGTGGTCTGCTCTTTTTCGTGCCAATGTTTTCTGATTAATGCTGTCAACGATTTAGGTTTTCTTTCTTTCTAGATTTTCTTTTAGTCTTTTTTTTAAACAAAATTTTAGTAGCTGATACCAATACCAGTGAAAATCTGGTTTCACAATTTCAATACCACAGCAATATTCAAAGTGTTATTGAATTTTTTCAATACTGTTTTAACAAATTAAATGAAAACAAAAGAATGTAGTTTTAAGTATTTTTCAATTAATGAAGCATTGATGTGAATTATTCAGTCAGCGAGTAAGTGGTCTGCTCTTTTTCGTGCCAATGTTTTCTGATTAATGCTGTCAACATAATAGACAGCAGCAACTGTATTAGACTGCATTCACACTACAAGGTCTAATGCACACATCCCTTTTTTCTACATTAAAATAATAATAGTAATAGAGATAATAACTACATTAATATCTCACCCAGATGGGGATTTTAACTAAAACGGCATTTGACCGTGAGGTGCAAGCACACTTTACAGGGTGTGTGGGCAAATAAAAACCTAAATAAATACTTTTGACAACCATAGTCTTTTTTAAGACAAGTGAACCTTGAATGGTGTTTACTTATTAAGACGAACAGGTATCAGGTGTGAAGGTTAAAGGCATTTTAACAAGGATTTGGCTTGTATAGAGGACACTGCCTATACACAATAACACACAGCACACATTGATTGATTTTCACATGCTCGCTCACACACACACACACACTCCATGCGGTCACGCTGTCTACCTCCACCAGCTGGTGCCAGTGTTCAATAGGCTTGCGGGGATTCGCCAGCATGGCTGTCCAGTGCTCCCTTCCTGGTCCATCAGCATCACTGCCCATACGGCACATCCCGATCACCTCATTATGACCAATACTGAGAGACAGAGAGAGAGAGAGAGTGGGAGGGAGAGAGTGAATTAATGCAGTTAGGCTAAGAAATGAAGGAGAACCACAGACCAGTGTATCCATTACAACAAATGGGCGAGAGAGAGAGAATGAAAGACTGCAAAGAGACACAGGAGAACATGAGGAGCTAGAAAGCACAAAGTAACAAGATAAAAAAGGAGGCCTAATTGGCATCATATAATTAGAAAGATGCAGACAGGACCTTAGTGTCATATAGTAACCTGCCCATTAAGACACACACACTCAGACACACTGAGAGTTTCCACACGCAGTCCTTTAATTACACAGACACAGACTGAGAGATCACATAATTACACAGACAAACAGAACAGAAGGAGAGAGAGAGACAGAGGTACATTCCAATTATTGAATTACAGTGATAAACAAAATGAGGCAAGAGTACAGGGAACGGATTCAATGATTTGAGCGAAAATTTGTCACAGAGGACAGATGGGTAGTCGTTTATGATAGGTCTACTGATTACCGAGATAAAGAAAATGAGAGAGAGAAGATTAGAACAGAGAGAGGTGTCATAATCACTTAATTACTCGAAAAGTGAGTATGAAAAGCTGCTCAAGTGAAGGTGGAATAACAAGCGGGTCTAATAAGTGGAACAGAAATAAATCTTTCCTCCTGCATTTATTGTTGATCAGAGACATGGACAGAAAATAAATGACATTCATGCATGCTGTTTACTGCCAAGCAGTAGGAGTAGAAAAAAAAGTACTCCATAGTTTCTGTGTGTCATGTGACAGGCCTGGATTTGTATAAAGACATCAGGGTATAACTTTATAAAAACTTACTTTCATGAGTGTAACTTCCCTATTGCAATAGTGATGACACACTTAAAGGCAGCGCAGGTGATTTGGTTCAAAAACATTTGTACTCAGACACAGAGTTTCCACACGCAGTCCTTTAATTACACAGACACAGACTGAGAGATCACATAATTACAAAGACAAACAGAACAGAAGGAGAGAGAGAGACAGAGGTACATTCCAATTATTGAATTACAGTGATAAACAAAATGAGGCAAGAGCACAGGGAACGGATTCAATGATTTGAGCGAAAATTTGTCACAGAGGACAGATGGGTAGTCGTTTATGATAGGTCTACTGATTACCGAGATAAAGAAAATGAGAGAGAGAAGATTAGAACAGAGAGAGGTGTCATAATCACTTAATTACTCGAAAAGTGAGTATGAAAAGCTGCTCAAGTGAAGGTGGAATAACAAGCGGGTCTAATAAGTGGAACAGAAATAAATCTTTCCTCCTGCATTTATTGTTGATCAGAGACATGGACAGAAAATAAATGACATTCATGCATGCTGTTTACTGCCAAGCAGTAGGAGTAGAAAAAAAAGTACTCCATAGTTTCTGTGTGTCATGTGACAGGCCTGGATTTGTATAAAGACATCAGGGTATAACTTTATAAAAACTTACTTTCATGAGTGTAACTTCCCTATTGCAATAGTGATGACACACTTAAAGGCAGCGCAGGTGATTTGGTTCAAAAACATTTGTTGTTATGCTGGTTGAAAGTCTCTTCACATACCGACAGCAATCACTAAGTTAAGTGGTCTAAATATATTTATATGTATTTATATCATCGGTCATTTGACCAGAAATATGAGACCCTGCTACAATTTTTATATACACATTACTGTTCAAAAGTTTGGGGTCAGTAGGATTTTTTAATGTTTTTGAAAGAAGTCTCTTATGCTAACCAAGACTACATTTATTTGATCAAAAATACAGGAAAAACATTAATAAAACCTTAAAGGTGACATATCATGAAAATCTGACTTTTCCAGGTTTTAAGTATTTTAAAATGTCATTTATTCCAGTGATGGCTAAACTGAATTTTCAGCAGCCAATTCTTCAGTCTTCAGTGTCATGTGATCCTTCAGAAATCATTCTAATACGCTGATTTGCTGCTGCAGAAACATTTCTTCTTATTATCAATGTTGAAAACAGTTGTGCTGCTTAATGTATTTTATGGAAACAGTGATACATTTTTTTCAGGATTTTTTGTGATGTTTAAAAAATGTCTTTGATGTCACTGAATAAAAGTATAATTTCTTCAAAAAATTTGTACTGACCTCCAAAGTTTGAACAGTAGTGTAGATAAATAAAACTGTCCTCTCAAATAATTTTAATGAAAACAAAGAGGCACAAATAAATGAGTCAATGATTCACTTGAGCTCCCAAGTCTATTTTTTTAAATGAAATATTGGGTTAAATGCTGCTGTGCACTGTTTTTACTCAGTTATATTAATCATTTAGCTTTTAGTATAAATGTATTTGGCTAATTAAATGCTGTCGTCCTAATTCAGATCTTAATTTTGTGCCAAATAAATACAGCTTTGATACAATTAAACTGAATTTACCCCTGTACATAGCTTCAATGTAGCTACTTTTTGTAAGCTGTTTGAAGCATAACTAACTTTTTTTTTTTTAATGGTAGCTTGACTGTAGTTTAAAGTAGCTCGGGAAGCTACAGATTCAAAGTAGCTCCACCAACACTGCCACTAAATCAAGTCATGCTCAAAGAAATGAGTGCCACCAAGAGTTATGTCCTGCCTTTATTTTAATAACAATAATGCCAAAATAAAGTCAGTCAAGCTTTAGTGAAGACTTAAAGTCGTTGTGTTGCAAAAAGCCTGAAACCATATGAATAACATCAGTTTTATGAAGTAGTCTGCAAGCCATGAACAACATTTCTTCATCTCAAACAAAAATAACTTGCCTTGCCTGCTCCTGTGTGACGTCATGCACAGTAATGCCGGTTTAAATACAGAAACACTAAAATAAAATGCAAAATGGATTGTTTAGCATGACAGATATATGTAAGAAATGACTATTATCCAGCCGATTACGCTTCTGAATGGAGCATTTAGCACAGATGGCATGCAGCAAAGCTAAGAGCAATTCATCAGCCGCTATCTGTGGCTCACAGATGAGCTGCTTCATTAGGAGGAGCTGCTGGTGTGCCACATGCAATTGGAAAGAGATGAAATCATGGAGAGCATAGACAAACACACATTTGGGAAACTCGGATGTGGATTTCCTCAGAATTGAAAGCAGTTCTTAAAATAGAATCTGATACACGATTTGTATGCACCTGATTTTTCAAGTCATATTTTGTTCCACAAAAGCACACAAAATATGGCCATAAAAGTGGGATTAGATGACAGGACACACCTAGCAGTACATATACTTCATTTTCAAAAAGTAAAAAACATAAATGTCATTCCTAAGGTCTATCATACTGAAGTGCTGCAAGAAGAGCTCCACAGATACAGAAGAGGTGACTTAAGTTGTGCCCACCAGACAAGAAACATTGGCTGTGCCACAGAGTGTCTCACCACCAGACACCGCTTCCATTAGTTTTAGGCCATCATGTATATTCATGAGGTGTCTGTCTTTATGCAAAACAGTGCAGACGTCCACCAGGAATAGCCTAACACACGGGGGCATAAGGCCCTATGTTCAGTGGAGCACATACACGTTAGGGTTGAGCCGATAGACGATAGTATCGTGTATCGACGATAGTCAGAGATATCGACGATAGCAGATGTCTTTGTCGATAGTCAAGACGATATTAGGCTCATTCTCCTATTAATGTATTAAATATTATTATTATTATTAGGCGGCCCATTAATTCGGCTATTATTATCAAATTGCCCCGGTTTTTCATTCAGCACTGTATTTAGGTGCGCGCTGCGGACGGAGCGCAACGGAGGATTTGGTTTACAAACTAAAGTAAAAGACCGCTTCTTAAACCAGAGAAGGTGAACATGTTGGTATTCTTGTGGAAAAAAACATGCAAGTCCTGTCAGCGACAGCCAGTTTAGTTTTACTTGTCTTTTTGTTTTGAAAAGCTTGTTATCTTTGCTGTTTACCTGGTGTTATGCTATGGAGGCTTTCCTTATTTCTTTTATTATTATTATTTATTTGATTACTCAGTGTTTGTTAAACATTCTGTAATTTATTATTCAGTATATACAGCATGTGATGTATCCTATGCCATGCCTTGTCTTATTCGTTTTTGTTAAAACAGACAATTATCTTTTCTTGTAAAACATGACACCAAGATGCGAATTTGAAAGTGAAAGTGAAAGCGCAGGAAAAGAGGAATTCCTGTTCACAAAATTTAAATCACAAATAATACTGATGAAAAAGAACGGGTTGAATGTTGAACACTTTCGTTACCATATAACTAGCATAAACTATGATAAAAGTTAATCAGCATGCATTGATTAATCAAATGTAGCAACAAAAAAATTGCGACCAAATTATGTGCTCCTGCGACCAACTGAGAAAATTAGTCGCAAAAAAGCGACCAGTGGGAAGAATGAGTCTAGAGCCCTGATATATGTGCAATATTTTAACCGAGCCCTCACTAACTGAGTTTAATGCCAGTTATGTTAGAACGCACGCATCTCATTCTTGTTTCTGTGGCGGTGCGTCGGGCGCAGTCCGGAGCGCTGTATGACTGATGTATCTGTTTAATTTAAATTTACTCAAAAATAGTCCTAATAGCGATGTATGACTGTTGTATCCTAATATATATGAACTAGCTGTTTTAAATATTTTTGTATTTAACATGTTAGTTTATCAGTATGTTTGAAAGTATATTATTTAGATTCGTGGTGCTTCCATAGGCTCCCTCTCTGTCTTGCGACCGGTTGTTTGAAAGTATATTATTTAGATTCGTGGTGCTTCCATAGGCTCCCTCTCTCTCTTGCGCGCGGTTTAAAACACCAAATAGTTATGAAATAGCCTATGACAAGTACAGGGAGTCTCTCTCTTGCCCCCACCCACCCATGCACGATAATATCGTCTATCGGCGATCTCACGGACTGGCGATATGACGATTTGAAAAATTACCATATCGCCCAACACTAATACACGTACAAATATGTACAACAGGAATTTTAATTCACCAATTAAACAACAAACTATCTCATCAGTATCAGTCACAGAGATCCTTAAACGCATGAAAAGATCATACTTCATTCAGTTTTATATTGCTACTTTCTCAACAACGTAGTAAAATGCACTATTCTGGTCTATTCTGAAAAATTGTAATTAAATTAATTGATTAATTAATATTAATTGTAGTTCAATATTAAACCTTATCCTTCGCTGCTGTTGAATGCTTGAATCTGACTGTCTGACAAATGTTTTAAGGTATGCAATTATTTTCAGGGAAAGCACGGCTAAAGTAGTTCCAGGCAGGTCTTGACCGCATTACATGTCCATATCACTTCGCCCAAATATTTCAGTTATTTCAAAGGTCCTTACAGCCTACAACAGCAAAAGAACCAAAACCCATCAAGTGAAATCCCATCAAGCAAATAAATATAGTAAACAATATGATTTAAAAAATGACAAATTATTTCCATGTTTTTGCCACAAACTTGTTTTATTATGTATGGAAAGCACATACTCTGTTTCTCCTGCTCTCTCTCCCACTCAAACATGCACACACATAGTGTTCAGCACTGACACACACTTGCACACATGGAAACATACACGCTGCTCTGACAATTTTATCAGTAAATAGTTTAGCAACCTAAAAGATACATGTCATTTCTCACCAATAACAGCACTGTTCTTGAAGCAGATTAACTTCAAGTTTCGCTTTTAGTAGAGACACTGCTGCCGAACACTGCTGAGAGACGCACAGACTCAGGTAATTTACACACGTTTAATCTCTCTCTCTCTCTCTCATAACTGCATTAATAACTGCACTAGTCTGCTCTCAACGATCCATTGAATTAATTAAAAAAAAGGTGTAACTGGATAAATTTAATGTGAATAAGAGTATTCATTTCTTTAAAAACTTCTTTCTGACCCCAAACTTTGGAATGGTAGCATACTGTATATTACACTGGAGAAATATTACAATAGAAAAGTATTTACACAACTGGACTCTGTAGGAAACACTGTGTAGATCTAATTTGAATCTCTCCCACAGAACTTCAATAAATGCTTTATTCTTTCAACGAATGGAAAATCCATGTGTTCCTGAATAAGTTCTGTGAGACACAGCCTGTAAGCATGCCTAATGTTACAAGTGGGCACTTCCTGTCAAGCTTCGTATCACAGCAGGGAGCTTGATGTGTTGCAGCATGTCTCAAAGCCCATCACAGCATGAAAAAGGCAGTCATGATCTTACCAGTCGTAGTCCATGACGGCGATGATGAGCGACACATTCTCAATGTTCTCATTGGGGATATCAAAGACCAGAGCCTCATTATACGTGGGATTGAGAGTATTCTTCTTTATGGACGTCTTCCTCTTTTTCAGCCTTCGACCTTCACAAACCAGAGATGCCTTTACGTATGGATCTGAGAAAGCAAGAACAGAAAGAGTGAAGGAGAGAGAAAATTTGTCAAAGAAATAGCAACGGCAGGACGTAATGCATCGACAACATTAAAAATTAATGCGAGTAACGGCATCAATAATTACTGTGCTAGCAATAATGATACATTAACATTGCTTTTTCCATAATGCACCGGGATAGTGCAACATAATCATGTCCTATAAGAGGAATCTTTATTACATTACTTTAAGCCTTGCTGTGATAATTAAATAAGCCAACACTAATTAAAGATGTCGCTTGTTCTTATGACTGTGATGTTGATACCTTTATAAGGCGTTTCAGTTTTAACATTCAACTTTTTAGAGGTGCTATTTGATATTCAGAACTTTCAGAACTGATGGTTTTGTGACCTTTAATGTTATTTCATTATTCACATGCTGGATGTGTTACACCAAGGTTATTAATGAGCAGCAGTTTCATCACGTCTCACTGTCAACAATGTCTGAGGTGCTAATGAGGTATCGCTGTTAATTATGAGGGAATTAGAGGAATGGCTGGGGACCACGAGCAAGACCAGGTACCTGAGAAGCCCGTGAGGTCCATGGCTTTCAGATTGGTGGCCTTAATGATGGTGATGGTCAGTCGGCCAGCTGTTGGCAGGTAACACAGTGAGAAGTTCAGCTCGCCCAGGTCAGCTTTCTCCTGCAGACACAAAAAACATATCGAAAGGTCCAAAGTTCACTTTGAAGTTAGATTGTGAGTAATGCAAATGCTGAATGTAATGCACAAAAATAAGGAAATTCATGGAAAAAAATGATTACACCGTCTTTCTTGAAATGTTTCAAAAATGTATTTGTCCTTTTATTAAGACGCAAGGATAAACTGAAGGAATGTCTGTGGCTTTTAATGCTTAATCAAACATTTTTAAAGGATTTCTCTCTGTTCAATTCAAACGCAGCTCTGGCCTGCTGTGATTACCACAGAATTCATTTTAACTCGTCCTTGAACAAGAAGAAAATCATGTTTACAGTAATGCACTTGCAATGAAAGTCCACTTTAATAAACATTAAAAACACACTTTTTTGGAGTACATCCACAGGTTATGACCATGTAAATCCGATAAACGCTATAACTTAGAAAGCAAGACTACTGCAAAGAGACTGTTCTGAAGAATATGTGTTGAGATGCTATGCCTGTTTTTTCTCTTACACTCTTGGTTGAACCTTTCATCTTTCTCTCAAGTTCTTGTTCTGCCAGACAGAATTAATCATCAGCTATGACGAAAAAAGAACAAGGGTAGGAGAGGTAAACAAAAAGAGCTACAATATTTCATCAAAAACGTCAAGCATATGAGGTACATCTCCAAGAACTATAGGAGCTGCCAGCTTTGGGTCTGGGTCCGTAAACGTGATGTGAAAGCTGCATTATGTGAGTGTTGTTGTTTTTTTGTTACACTCCAGCACTTTGAAAAATGTATTATACACCAAGTCATTTTTTTTCCCCAAACCAGCTGAGTAGGTAAATCCGCTAATGCCACCTGAGCGGCCGATTGGCTGAATCCAACATTTCATTTACATCCATTCACATGTCAGACACACAAATGTCAGAAACATACTCAAATCCAGCATGCATCACTGAATAATTTTTACATTTGTCTTGTCAGACTGAGTAGATGGTGCCAAATGTATCTTCTTTCCTTCATTTGACCTAGTCGTGCTGTGGAAAATGTAATCTACCTTATTTAAGCACACAGCAGCTTGTGTTTGATTTGATTTATTCTCTCTGTTCTCCAAAGGTGCAAACACATTTTAAAATAACAATATTCTATGATCATGACAAAAATTTTCTAAAAACTGCTCCATTAAGATGCAGTGGCAATTTCTGAAGTGCTCTTGAAAAAAGTTCCTTTGCACAGTGGACCTTCACTAATTTCATGTAATTTTCTCTGGAAGGACGAGCACATGCATCACTAGATCACCTCACACCTCTGCTACCCACATCCCCAAGGACACATCATCATCATCGCCTTAGCATGTAATCACGCATGATTTTCAATTGTGAAAAACGTCTCATGAATATAAAATGAGGTTTTCAATTCCACTTAATAGAGATACGCAAGTACCATATAAGATACCACTATTATCATAAAATCTGTCCTGGCTAAGGTTCTCATTAAATCCAGCACAATTTCTTGGGTGAAATTCACTAAACCGTGTTTGAGTGCAAAACCTTGCGTCTTAAACCACATACCACTCCAAAAATTATAGCGTTGAATTTAATTTTAAAAGACATTTTTTAGACCTACCTGATTTAATCCATACAAAATTGTTTTCTTTGTATAAGTGAATGTTTTCAGGCAATATTAAATAATATTTTTGACTTAAATAAATTTAAAAAAAAGTTCATTTAGATGTTAATATTTTTTCAGTGTTGACTCAATGAAGATTTGCTTTATTCACAAAACTCAATGCTATTTGTCTTGCGTAATTATCAGTGCATATGTACTGCCCAGGGAAAGCAGGGGAAGCAGTTTTGCTCAAAAGAGACATTTGTGCATATTTTTATTGATGACAGCAGTAATTTATCAAATGGTGATCAAGTAAAGGAGTAGAGCGTTATATCTTGGCACATATCCAGAAGTTTGGTGTAGTCAAGCGCACTTCCAGCATTTCCTATTGAGGTGTTGGCGTGAAGCCGATGTGTTCAGTGTGAGTGCTTTGACATATTGAGCAGTGGTGCTCATAGCAGACCCGGGTTTAAGTCTGGCCCGGTGATGTTGCCATCCTGTTCCCCTCTCTCATCTCTACTACTGTGTATGGCAAGAAATGTAGCAAATAAACTCATCACTGTTCAGCATGGCTATTCAGCTCAGGTCCTTGATGGCCACTTTCCTGCAGGGTTTAGATTTAACCACAGTCTAAAGCATGTCAACAAGCTAATCAACTGATCACCCAAAATGAAAATTCTGTCATCATTTATTCACCCAACCTGTACGATTTTCTTTCTTCTGTGGAACACAAACAAATTTTGTCCACATAATGGAAGTCAATGGTCACCAAAACAGACCATCATTCTTAAAAATATTTTCTTTTTTATAGTGCCAAAGAAAGTCAGTCAAACCGGTTTAGAACGATTTTTGGGTGAAGGATTTCTTGAAAATGACACGCAGGTGTGTTTGATTAGTGTTGTAACTCAACTCCCCGGGACAGCGGCCCTCCAGGACTGAAGCTGAATAGCCCCGCTGTACGGTCTCAGCATAGTACGTCAGATCCTGACAGTCGAACATCTGTTGTAGTGTAGCGGTCTGCATCCTTCATAATCTAGCACCCAGAACCGGTGTTTGTGGTGTTACCTAATTTGCATAAATCTTTCAGCAAATCACATGCTAAAACTCAGACAGCATGTGCAAATACACAACGCCATCAACTACTCATTCTCACCGACTCTAATGAACCTTTAATATGTGTTTGTGTCATTATCTCACCGCGGTTCCTTCTACGATGTTTCTCCAAACTGGCTTCTCCCCGGTGCCCTCGCTGAAGTCCAGCAGGTTATCCACCACCACTTGACCTATGAGGTCATGTCTGGAGAAACGATCAAAGTCGTAGATGGAGAAGTGGAGCTTGCGCGAGTGCAGCTCCGCCAGAGGCACGCCGAACTGGAACGTCTCATTAAAAACCGGGTTGAGAGTTTTTCTGTGCACCTGCGAACCAGAGCCACGGAAAGACCAAGTGGAAATGAGAGAAAGTGAAGGAAATTAGATAAGCGGAGGAGCTGAGAGGGAAAAGTGAGCGAAGGGAGTGAACAAGAGATTGGTTAACATTAAAACTGCAAATGCATAAAGTTAATTCAAAATGCACCGCCTGATATAGATGTATTTTTAGATGAACTAGGGCACTGGGAAAAAAAATCACACAGGCAAGCTGAGAAACGCAACCAGATCTTAATGAGTCCTAAGAAGGTCTGCCATCTGAACAGTGGATTATTGTAAAAGCAGGGAGCTGACTGCTGCCTCGCTAGGATAAAAAAAGATACCTTGGTCTGAAATTTCTTCTTCCTATCAGGCAGTAAGTAGATCTTGACATAAGGATCGGAGAAACCATTGGCATCCTTCGCCGGGAGGTCCAGGGCTTTCAGTATCTTAACCACCAGCTGCTCCGTGCTGTAAGAAAGACATGTCAACGTCACCATAATTCACTTTGAACTATCTGGAAATTCCTGCGCTCGCTAGCCTGGGCGTGAGTTCATTTCAGCGTCATCTAACCAGCAATGACAAGAGCGTTGGTTTATGTTGAAATAGGCTGACATCCAGGCCAGTATCAGGACAGCACTGCAGCACTGAGTTCAGCGAGGCTCAATGGCTGTCAGGTTCAGGAAAATAGGGGAAAAAAAGAGGAGGTGCCAATTGTACAACCCAGCTCAATGGCTTGGAATTGACAGATGGACAGAGCCGTACTTGAGCTGCGCAAGCTAAATGGATCTTGTACGAACGTGAATATATGAGATAATACATCCCTAATGTGAATATAAAGACATGAATATTTGATGCGTAATGCAATGACTGTGGCTTCCAACACCGGACTTTATAAATAATCCAGAGCTTATTACGAGGCAAACCATAGGTCATTTCATGGCTAGACTGTAGCAGGGTTGTTGCGGTCTGGTGCCAAGCACAGCACGACCGTGAACTTCTGAAGCGCGATGCTCACCCAGTGTTTGTGCAGTTGTAAATAAGAGAGGCGGGGGAAGTTCTGTGGTTGCTAATCAGGCCTTGTTAGAATGTGTCTCTCAGTGTTAACAAAATGCGTCACCCTTTCATTTGGACACGTAAACAAATCAGCAACACTGGGGGAGGGAGAACACAAGCAGAAATCCAATACGGCCTTAGACTGACATGTCGATCATAAAGAATGTGCAGTGACATGGTACAAATCTCAACCAATCAGCATGGAAGCAAATAAGTTAATCATGTGATATTATCATCCAATCTGTAAGTGACAAATTTAATAATTCATTATTGTACAATCATGTAAAGACAAGGATTAAAGGGGTATTTACACTGACAGCAATTTTAAGAGATTCATTTTCAAGGACAGTTGGCGATTTCTAGCAATACGAGCGACAGCAACCCTAATTATGCAACATAATTGGTTTCTAGATTCATATATATATATATATATATATATATATCAGTGGTGGGCCGTCAGGGCCAGCAAAGCCTTCTCTGCTGGCCTAAACACTATCAGAATCACTGATTTAGTTTAATATATTTTTCCATGAATGTGTATTAAATTATTTCCAATAGTCTATTCTCTTTCTTTCATAGCTTTTCTCTTGGTTGCACTGCTTCCAGCAGTGTATGAACACTCCAAAGAGAAAGGAAAACTTGAAATCGCATCATATGACCCCTTTAAATCAATGGCAATGAAACTGTTGCTTTAACCAATCAGATTTCGAGTTGGCAGCACCAGGGCCATCTAGCTGGCTAACGATAACGTCAGCATTTTCTCGTCCTTTGATTGGATGGTCAGTGTACTAGCTAGCAAACAGCATCACTGTAAATCATGTAGCGTCTGGACCACTCAAACACACAATATATATTTTGTTTTTATATTTAACAAATACTCTGTAACCCCCCTCAGTTAACAAGCCATATGAGGACTTACTTTAGTAATGGCATTCATTCTCACTACATAAGATACCTATCTGTTATGTAGTGCCCTGTTAGGCCTACTGCATTACTGTGTAATATTTATGGTTTCTATAGCCATGGCATCATTATGATGGTATGAAGAGATGGATTAATTCATGTAGGACGCCACTGAAGGCCTAGGTGTAAAATGCACGGCCCGCCACTGATATATACAGTGGGTACGGAAAGTATTCAGACCCCCTTAAATTTTTCACTCTTTGTTATATTGCAGCCATTTGCTAAAATCATTTAAGTAAATTTTTTTTTTCTCATTAATGTACACACAGCACCCCATATTGACAGAAAAACACAGAATTGTTGACATTTTTGCAGATTTATTAAAAAAGAAAAACTGAAATATCATATGGTCCTAAGTATTCAGACCCTTTGCTCAGTATTTAGTAGAAGCATCCTTTTGATCTAATACAGCCATGAGTCTTTTTGGGAAAGATGCAACAAGTTTTTCACACCTGGATTTGGGGATCCTCTGCCATTCCTCCTTGCAGATCCTCTCCAGTTCTGTCAGGTTGGATGGTAAACGTTGGTGGACAGCTAATTTTAGGTCTCTCCAGAGATGCTCAATTGGGTTTAAGTCGGGGCTCTGGCTGGGCCATTCAAGAACAGTCACAGAGTTGTTGTGAAGCCATTCCTTCGTTATTTTAGCTGTGTGCTTAGGGTCATTGTCTTGTTGGAAGGTAAACCTTTGGCCCAGTCTGAGGTCCTGAGCACTCTGGAGAAGGTTTTCGTCCAGGATATCCCTGTACTTGGCCGCATTCATCTTTCCCTCGATTGCAACCAGTCGTCCTGTCCCTGCAGCTGAAAAACACCCCCACAGCATGATGCTGCCACCACCATGCTTCACTGTTGGGACTGTATTGGACAGGTGATGAGCAGTGCCTGGTTTTCTCCACACATACCGCTTAGAATTAAGGCCAAAAAGTTCTATCTTGGTCTCATCAGACCAGAGGATCTTATTTCTCACCATCTTGGAGTCCTTCAGGTGTTTTTTAGCAAACTCCATGCGGGTTTTCATGTGTCTTGCACTGAGGAGAGGCTTCCGTTGGGCCACTCTGCCATAAAGCCCCGACTGGTGGAGGGCTGCAGTGATGGTTGACTTTCTACAACTTTCTCCCATCTCCCGACTGCATCTCTGGAGCTCAGTCACAGTGATCTTTGGGTTCTTCTTTATCTCTCTCACCAAGGCTCTTCTCCCCCGATAGCTCAGTTTGGCCGGATGGCCAGCTCTAGGAAGGGTTCTGGTCGTCCCAAACGTCTTCCATTTAAGTATTATGGAGGCCACTGTGCTCTTAGGAACCTTAAGTGCAGCAGAAATTTTTTTGTAACCTTGGCCAGATCTGTGTCTTGCCACAATTCTGTCTCTGAGCTCTTCAGGCAGTTCCTTTGACCTCATGATTCTCATTTGCTCTGACATGCACTGTGAGCTGTAAGGTCTTATATAGACAGGTGTGTGGCTTTCCTAATCAGGTCCAATCAGTATAATCAAACACAGCTTGACTCAAATGAAGGTGTAGAACCATCTCAAGGATGATCAGAGGAAATGGACAGCACCTGAGTTAAATATGTGAGTGTCACAGCAAAGGGTCTGAATAGTTAGGACCATGTGATATTTCAGTTTTTTTTTTTTAATAAATCTGCAAAAATGTCAACAATTCTGTGTTTTTCTGTCAATATGGGGTGCTGTGTGTACATTAATGAGGAAAAAAAATTAACTTAAATGATTTTAGCAAATGGCTGCAATATAACAAAGAGTGAAAAATTTAAGGGGGTCTGAATACTTTCCGTACCCACTGTATATATATATATATTTGGGGGGAACGCATCACAGAAAATATTTCCACAAAAATATTAAGCAACGTTTTTAACTTTAATAATAATATGAAATGTTTCTTGAGCAGCAAATCAGCATATTAGAATTATTTATGAAGGATTACGAGAAACTGAAGACTGGAGTAATGGCTGCTGAAAATTCAGCTTTGTCATCACATGAACAAATTACATTTTAAAATATATCAAATGACTGGCAGGAGAGTTATGGGAATATGGTTGGATGAGTTGTGTAGATGAAAATAACATTTTAAACATGATTCATATGCAATGATCAGTGCTGAAATCACCAATGCAAGTGCAAACAGTGATTCACCCCCTGAAATTGTTGGATAGCGGTCGAGTCGGACTGCCTACTAGCAACCAACAGAGAGACTCTAAAATATCCTGCGATTTAATCGCTGTGTGGCCCAAAAAACATACTTGCTAAAGTAAAATTACATCAGATTGCAAAATAAAATACTTGTAGACATTTCAAGTTTGAAAAAACAGTCCCAGATGCATTTTGAGCTGTCCAGTCTAATATACATTATATCAGTTTGGCGGAATTAGAAATGAATCTCACGGCAAGTGGCATGCAGCACAACAGCACACTTTAAATCAGGCTGATCTTTAGAAATGTACGGTGCCATTAGCATTCAGGGCTATGAAAATATAATTGAAAATGACAGGTTCTGTCTTGCCCACATTAGAGCGAGCATTTAAAGCCACCCCATAGCCCCCACCCCAGTCATGTGTTGCACCGCACAACGGCTTTTCATTTATTCAGTGACAGGCACATACAATGCACATGCTGTCTGAAAGCGCTCATCCGGAAAATGCAATGATCTCAGTTGGAATCTGACAAATAGACGTATAAATTAAAATAAATAATAAAACAACATTCAGCTCCAACCCTCATAGACAATGGGTTAGAAATAGCTGCTATTCCCTCCGCGCCGCATGTGTTATCGGCCTACTGCTGTGCTGATAGAAAGCTACGTCCCACCGGATGTGACTCTGACTGACAGTGTCAACCTGCCCGCTATTCCCAAAATGCTTGTACATATTCGTGACATATTCGCATTGATGTTTTGCAAACGCAACAGCATAGCAGGAGGTGTGATGATGTCAATTAAACACACGGGGATGAGAAACAATCTTGGCCGCTAGTGCTCATGTAAACGCGGAGCAACAATTCCGGTTGCATTTGCTTTAAAGGGGTCATATGATGCGATTTCAAGTTTTCCTTTCTCTTTGGAGTGTTACAAGCTGTTTGTGAATAGATAAGATCCCTAAAGTTGCAAAGACTGAAGTCTCAAACCCAAAGAGATATTCTTTAAAAAAGTTAAGACTGCTCCACGCCCTCCTAAAACACCTCGTTCAAACACGCCCCCACATGTCTACGTCACGATGTGGGAAGATTTGCATAACGCCGCCAAATGTTCATGCAAAGAAAGAAGGCATAGTTCTTTTTTAGCAACGACATATGACCCCTTTAAAAAGAAATCGAAATTCTTTTCATTTACTCACACGACTGATGAAATTTCACGATTCTCACAGCAAAACTAATACTAGCCTACCTAATATAAGTAAAAAGTTCTCGAGTTCATGAGACAAGTAAACCTTTAGGAATAAAAAATGGATTGAAGAAACTAATTACAAGCAAGGACAAAGAAATATAATTGAACAAAAATACAAATGTGTAAAGTAGGGCTGCACAATTAATCGAATTTCTAATCGCGATTACAATTATGGATGCCACAATTACGTAATCGTTCAAAGTGGCAATTAATCGTTCAAAGTCCACTTATGTTATTCTGCATGCTTAATATATGTTTTTTCTTTCTACATGTTATCTTAAGGGTTTTTCCATTGTTTTAGTTTAGTTTTAGTATAACGTTATAATACCATTCATATTTTTTCTTTTTTATATAATTTAAAGAAGAAACCAATCCGATGTATATTTGACATTTGAGGCTTAATAAAAGCACTTAAGGATTTTCAGTTAGAGTGTTTTCAGCTTGTTTATTTTCATATAAAAATACAGCATGCAGTTGCATCAAACAATGGTATAAACATCATTCAATGTAAATTGTGATAATCGTAATTAATAATCACAATTACAATTTCAAGGGAATAATCGACAATTATGATGTCATAATCGTGCAGCCCTAGTGTAAAGTAAATATCTGTGAAAATGGCAATTTGACTTTTGCCATTTTTGTGTGTATTTGACAGTTTAAGTGCAATGAGCAGCCAAAATGAACTTGATTCTGTACTCAGATGCTGTGTGACTGGTGACTTCAAATCACAAACGTTTGTGACTGCAACACTGAGTGTAACCGATAATCCAAAATCTAATCCAAAACTGGCTGATAAAGTTCTGCCAGTTTACCGTGTCTACCATTATATTGCTCATCCCCAGCTCACCATGATTGTTTAAAACCCTCTCTCTTCCGAACACAAAAGATATTAAGCAGAATGTCTAGGTTGCTCTTTTCCATACAATGAAAGTGAAGGGTGGCCACGGCTGTTCATTATATGTACAGTAAAACAGCAGCCCAGACATTCTGCTAAACATCTCCTTATTTGTTCCACAGTAGAAAGAAAGAAAAGGTTTAAAACAACACGAGGCAACAGCAAAACTTTTATTTTTAGGTGAACTATCCTTTTAATTCAAAAGCTTTCCATCTCATGCGCAAACGCAATCGTGACATACTCACCTTAGTAGAACATAATAGACAGATAATACAATGAACAGGGACAGAGGTGTCAAATCATTTATTTGAACTACTCCCTATGTGTAAGGAATGAGATATCAATCTCCACTCACCCATCTTCATCTCTTTCTCTCCCTCTGCCTACTCTGTAATTCTGGCCGTAACACAGTGCTGTGCTATTATGTGTTGACAGGCTGTGCTGTTTAAAGTGGCTGGTCATATATAATTCATGAGTGAAACAGCCTCTCCCTCCTTCATTTCTCAAACATCAGCACTTTCCACCATTCTAATGTCCCTCTGTGTGATGGCAAAATAAAGGACCCGGTCTGACGTGCACGGGCTTGCCCACAGCAGGCCTGACTATAACTCATTGTGCTGACTGCAACTCCCCTGCTTCTTTCTCCAGCTGCCTTTTCAATTTTGAGCCCTGCCGATGCGATCTATTTATAACCCACTGATGTATTGAGAGGCATGGATCCACATTGTGTGACAATTCCAAACTAGATGCTTCCCCGTGGGGAGAGGAGGGAATGGCGGAATGGATTAGAGTGGACTCACTTGAAGGCGTAGCGCAGGAGGAAGCTGATTTTGCCGCAGGTGTCGCCTTGTTTGCCATCCCCCTGGTCTCCCTGGCGCAGCCGGTAAAGTTCTGGTTTGATCTGCCCAATGCTGGTCAGCTGCTCACTCTTCTCCTCACCATGGAAATCAGGGCTGGAAAGCTGGTGAGTCATGGGCTTAGGCCTGGAGAGAGACCAGAGGGTGAACACATTCACACATGCGCATGTATAGACAAACACAGTGACTGTTAGGGGGAAACTAAACATCTTCAGATGATATTTCACCCCAAAATAAAAAAAGGCCTACTTGAACCTTTTGGATTTTTTGCATTGCATTTTCATTTTTTTTAAATTCTGATTACTACTTCAAATGAGGGGAAAATGTGTGAAAAATGTGAACGCAAAAAAAAAAAATATATATATTATTTAAATGTCAAGCATTTACTCATTGTGGTATTGTTGCATTGACTTTAATTTAAGCTCATTTAAATGATCATTTTAAGTATGTTACAAAAAAATACTGCATTGAGAATAATGAGAATCTAATGAAAGACAAATTCCACAAAACTCAGAAGTAAAATACCCAGATGTGTTTAATTGTCATGACAAAATAAAGCCTGTTCTATTTTATTTTTTATGCAATATATAATATTTGTAATAATACAATTTATTTATAAATTTTTCTTTTTTTTTGAACGTGGGGTTATTTATGACCATTTTTTCATGAAATTCACCCAGTAAGGTTGCTCCAAAGTCATGGTCATGAAATTAAGAAATATTTTAGTCTGTTTTATTTAGAAAATTGAAAAAAAAATGGTCCAAATATACACAAATGTGTTGATATACTGCATTCCAAAGTTTCGGGTAAGATGTTTTTTTTTTAATGAACCTATACTTTTATTCAGCAAGGATGCATTAATGTGACAAAAAGTGACAGTAAAGGCATTTATAATATTACAAAAGACTTCTATTTCAAATAAATGCTTACTGCATCACTGCTGATTCTATCACTGATTCCACAAACACATGAAGCAGCACAATTGTTTTCAATGTTGCTAATAATAAGAAATGTTTTCTGAGCATCAAGTCTGCATATTAGATTGATTTCTGAAGGATCACGCAACACTGAAGACTGGAATAATGGCTGCTGAAAATTCAGCTTTGCCATGACCGTAATAAACTACATTTGAAGATTTGAAGACATTTAGAATATATAGAAAACAGTTATTTTAACCTGTAATAGTATTTCACAATATTAGACAATAGGAAAAAACTTTCAAAACAGTAGGGTATGTAAGACATTTTGAAAAGAAAAAAAAACACTATATTTTACTTCAATATAACATTCTGCAAGACACAAACCACACACTCACTCCATCATCCTGTAACACACACATAGAAACCACAGACATGAACAAGGAACAAGAAGAGAAGGCCACTGACCTGGTGGTGACCTGCTGCTGGGATTGGGCATTGGGCAGGTCTTTCGCAGCTGAGCCTCCTTCTGTTGCCGGGGGCAACTCGGGAGATGTCTGGCTCAACTTAAGGTTTGCTGAAAAAGTGAGAAACCATTAGCCATAGAAAAGATGAAAGGAGTAGTTAAGAGAATGGAGAATAATTAACAACAATCATTGTCTCTTAGGTCTCACAGAGAGTAAAGTAGTGCTTCTGAGTTTGATACACAGCAGACTTTTGCTCACCAGCATTGTTGGGATAAGAGTCCATGTCTAGGTAAGAATGCTCCTGCATCTCCTGTGGACCCCCAACCACACCCCCCACTACCAG
>NW_015666573.1:705837-751523 GCF_001515625.1 Sinocyclocheilus rhinocerous
AAGAGAGAGACAGACAGCAGCACGATGCCACAGAACGTTACAATGACGGAGAGCAGACTCACTGAGATCTCTGAAACAGAGAGTGAGAGGGAGAGGGGGAGAGAGAGAGGAGAGTTTGATTTATTACAACCTTGAGAAGTAACAAAAATCGCAAGGAATTTAATGATTCTGGTTCAAATTCCAATGAATGCTTCCGGTTCCTTTATAATTACACTAATAACTATTTTAGGACTTGAATAATTGGTCATATCTATATACAAAGCACATACAGTATACTTTATATTTAAAAAAGGAAAGAAATGTAACGATTCTATTTCAAATTTCAATGAAAGCTTCCGGTTCCTAATAATTACACCAATGATTCTATTAAGCCTCAAATAACTGGTCCTAACTATATAGTAAACACAAATACTCAATAAAAAAGTTAGAAATTATATGATTCTGGGTTAAATTCCACTGAACGCTTCTGGTTACTTAACAATTATTCTAATGATTCTTGTAGGACTTGAATAATTGGTCTACTATTTACTAAATTATATATATATACATACATAAAACCAAAACTCATCTACTAAATTCAATAACCTAATTAAAAAATATTTGATAACATTATTTATATTTTGTTAAAGTTCCATTCAAAACAGTTCAGAATATCTATATTTAAACATTAGTTTATTTTAAACAACAAATTGTTAATTGTTTTTGTTTACAATTCATACAAAAACACATGCACAAAACTACTCCAATAAGTAAAAAAAAATCCTTCAGAGCAATTTGTAAAAAAATATATATAAGTATTTATATTTAATTCATATTAATATTTCAAAATTTCGGATTGTTATAAGAAAACAGTCATATATTACATTGATTTAAGTATCACAAGCCTTAAGTACACACAGCACACAGTAGGCGTTCTCGGTTCATTTCGAGTTGTGGTTCAGTGATCGATTCAGTCAGTGAGTGAGTCATTAGACTGATTCAAACTGACAACTCACTGTCTTTTTGACCAGTTCATTACAAAGAACAGATTGTGTGACTAAATCCTATCCCGCTGTCAACATCCTAACCTACTGGGACCACAAAGCAATAATAGAACTTCTTTTGGGGTACTTTATTGAGTGCCTGATTAAAAATACTGCAATATTTGTTCATATATGCTGCCTTAAAGGCACAATATGTAAGATTTTTTTTATTAAAATATCCAAAAACCACTAGAACAGCGTTATATATTTTGCTGACTTGTGTACTTACATTATCCCAAATGTTTCGAAGAATGTTTAAATCCAGAGAAATAAGCAATTTTAACTAGTGACACGGACTGTGTCCATAGTGTCATTGTGTCGCCTGCCAATGACGTCATAACCCCTCGATTTCCGGTTTTGTTTTGTAGAAAACATGGAAACACCAAAGACGCTTTAATATGTTGTGCGTTTTATTAGACCGGTGACGACCGCACAGAGTAGCATTATAACAGAACTTTCAAACGTATCTAGTATGATAAAACAGTGCTGCTTTTTTCCCCCCACATTCGCACGACCGGAAGGAGTGGAAGCGGTCGACTGTAGCATAATAAAAGCTCCGCTGCTTTCGAGCCGTGTGTCACTCTCGTTCAGCGGCCTCGTTTCGCTTCGACGGCTTTCAGCCTCACCCTGCTTCATTCTACTACGTTAATAAATCATTAGCTCATCCATGAACATGATTTCTGCCCGAGTCCCGTCAGATTGCATCGGCTATGGGGATGAAGACAACAACTCCCATGATTCCACACTCAGTCACAGCCTCATCAAACTATGCCTTTGCTTCTTTGTTTATTTTGAAGGCGCGCCCTCTAGCGGCGAAAATTACATATTGTGCCTTTAACTATCATTTCTCTTTTATTTTTTACTTCTATTGTCTATTTATTATCTGTGTATAATTTTGCCATCTTTCTCTCTCATCACATTCAATTCACATTGCAAACTCACAATATTATTTATTTTTCCATACCGCCGTAGATTCAGAAGCGGTTCAGAAATAAATCATCGGTAGATGAATGCAGACTTTAAAGAACAATAAATGGAAACGAACATCATGGAAATCAATCGGTTACAGTATTTTTTTTTAATGCAACTAAGTTCTCAGTTCCCAACTCCCAACAAGCTTGATTGCATAACCTGGGAGGATGAACACTGAGATATTTGAAAAGAAAATGTGCAAATGAGGTAGCGTTGGCAGACAGATGCTGCGCTTGGGGAATGACTGGGAGAAACCGAAGGAAGTGCAGAGAGAGAGAGAGGATCAGAAGGAGAAAAAGAAAAGGAGTTGGCGCATTGTGCCTGTAAATTACCACCGGCTCTCCCAACATTCACTAGCTCTTATCTGAATACAAAGCCAAGAAAACGATGGATTTATTTCCGAGCAGAAAAAGTGTCAATGCCAATGCCAATTTCCACAAAGATGTCCTCTAAACTGTGATTAAGCCTTATGACTCTGTCTCTCACAGAGTATGAGCTTTCAATCATGCAGCTTTTAATAACAATTTCTAAGCGTGTGCATGAGTGAGTCACTTGAAAAAATTAGACTTTGGCAACTCGGTTTCAGCACCAAACAGCGACTCTCCAACAAGCAGGGACAAACAAGTGCCTGCCAATCAAGAAAAACAAAGGGCCTGTCTGTCAGCCTGACTCTCGAGAGCTCTATTCAGATCTCACACCCACATAGATCCTCCGCTTACCCTGCACTCACATCACTTCCTCAAATGCAACACCCACCAGCTCTAAAAGCCCCCAGGGTGGTTCTACCTTGAGCTACTCTGTAATTTCTATTATGCAAGGAGGTTATATCGTATGACTATCAGCTCGCTCTTCATTTTCCTTGCTGTCATGCCGTCTTTCTCAGTTTTTGTTCCACCATATTTGCTTCTGCTCCCAACTACTGTTTTCCTCCATGCATTGCTCACACATTTGCAGGTCTCCAAAGAATCAGTCAGGGTTGGGCAAAATTCAGAACTGGATCCCTTTCAATTTATAATTTGGAATTTTAATTGAATTGGCTACGTCTTACAGTTGTAAAGGAATTTAAACTTGAATAACAGGAAGAAAAATTCTTTGGACTGCAGACAGTCATAAAACAGGGATTTCAGCAATCCAACATAAAATGGGAAAGAAGAAAAACGTCAAAGTCTGAATCATGTGGTTTAGAAGCCTTTGGTAAAATTTGAATATTGTGAGAAATTGTGTTCCCCTTCAGGAACTCGAGCTGCGTCGAAGTCGCTTTGGGAACGCCCCTGCGTGACCGCGTTCTGAAGCACGTGACCTCTTTAAATTAATCTTTGGTTTTCATCCTGAGCGTTTCAATAAATATACATATAATGTTAGTGTGGTAAAATGTATAAAGATTGTAAGGTTCAAATCCAAATCTAAATTAACCCATGTTTTAGACAGAAACGTAAGGTTAAAAATAGTATTTTTTCCTGTTTCACTTTGTTACTGTATGCTTGACAGCATTAATACCCTTCAGCAATAGTGCACATATGGGCCATACTATAAGCAAACAATTATGAAATTTTGATTTCATTTCTGAAACCTTCGCATGACTGCATATAGACACAATCTCTTCTGAAACATTACAGGAAAGGCATCATGCTTTCCATCCTCATCTAGCACCATCTTCATCATTCGTCTCCTTTGCCCTCCTCCTCCTCCTTTCTCCCCCTCCATCTGACTCCTCTCCTTCCACCCCTCTCATCCTCCCTCTTGCTGTTTTCCTTCTTCCTTTCGCTGTACTTTCTGTCTCTCTTCGGTGAATAATTCATCAGTCTCTGTATGTCAGTAATCACTACTTGTTCAAAGATATGATCAGAGAGAGAGACAGAGGGAGGAGAGAAGGGACTGATCTGTCAGCTTGAAGAAAAAGACGCAGATAGAGAGAGTGAAAAAAGGTAAATAGAAGGAGAAAACGGAAGAGAGTGGGACAGGACAGGAGATCAGAGATATGAATGGAGGAAAGAGGGAAATGGAGAGAGAAAGCAGTGAAAATCATAAAAGGAAACAGAGGTAGGCGATGGCAATAAAACACTGGTTCTCAATCGGTGACCTGCAGGTGACTTGAGTTGGTAAAGGATTAAAATAGAACTAAATAAGCACATTTATAAATCTTGATGAATAATAATAGATTTCATAATAAATTCTAAATGTAGTCATTAAAAAAATTCTAAATATAAAAGACAAAATGCACCAACATTAATTACCTAATAATAAACTAAAAACAAAAATTACTTTTGTTAAAATTGTGATATTTCTGTTGTCTCACTTCAATAACATTGCTACCTGCTATATGCTAATGTACATAAATGTTCAGTCCACTCTATTCAAGTTCATTAGTTACAAGACATTAATTTTAATTAAATGTGAACAATGGCAAAATTATGGATTGCTAAAAGAGAGGTTTTAAAACAGCCTCAGGTTTCAAGGCTATAAACTGAGAATAATTTATATACTACTTAAAAATGTAGGCAGCTGTTGTTTCTCCCCAGACCTAGAGTGTTAGGTGGGCCACAATTTTTGGTTTAATGTGGTCCACCAGCTGAAAACATTTCAGAAGCACTGTCATAAAGGATGGAGAAAGTCCTAACTATGTTTTATGCCATTTCTAGCTGGTCATTAATCGGTCACTTGCTGATGCAAGCTGGTCATCAGCTGGTTGACTAGCGACCATGATCCAAGAATCAACATGACCACTTTGAAACTGGAAATGAGCAGCTTGGACCAGCAAATGACCGGTTTAGACCAGTTAGAAGCCATATATATTCACTGCTTTTTGCATCCTTTATCAAAGTGGTTCTCAAACTCTGAAACTTCAGTTGATGGACAGCAGTAAAACAAAAAATGTGTACCACACATCACTACAGGTCTGGGGGGAAAACAACAGCTACCTAAATATTTAAGTAGTATTTAAATTATTTTCAGTTTGTAGTCTTGAAACAGCCTCTCTTTTAGCGACCCATAATTTTGCCATTGTTCATATTTCATTTAAATGAATATCTTGAAGCTAATGAACATAAATACAGTGAACTGAACTGAACTGAACATTTACGTTCATTGGCATATAGTTCATTGGTATATTGTGCTGTTGAAGTCAGACGACACAGCCGCTACCATGTCACAGATACCAAAACACAGCAGCCAGTTTTAAGTGGATTTTCCAGCAGGAAGCTGACAGAGAGGAAGAATGAAAAGAAAAAGAAACAGAAAAAAAGGACATATCAGAGGAAAGAGGGAGATTGGGAAAGGGGGAGGGGCCAGAAGGGAGCTAACAGATTAGTGTACATGTTGAAGCAGACATATCGGCTGACTGGTCAAGATAACACATTCACTCAACACGTCGAAGGTGAGGAAAGAGAGAGATAGCGCCAGAGAGGGGTTAATAAAGTCCGCAAGCATTCCCCTGTGAGAAAAACAGGCCCGGAAAAAAGTGGACAGTGATGGAGAGAGAGAGAGGGAAGGATGGATGGTGCGAGAGAGGCAGAATTGCAGGAATAAAAGATGTGGAGCCAAACAAACGGACACTGATGGAGAGAGAACTAAAAACGGGAGGGGTTTGGGATTAGAAAGGTTAATGTATTGATCTGCTTGCAAAGAAAAAAGACTGTTCGGAATCGGAAGCAGTATATCTGGGGAGGGAGTTTGATCTACAAACTCTGGGTTGGCTGAACCAGGAGGATCAGCGTTCTGCACCGTTGCTAAGCTTTCATGTCATCTTGTCTCATAGACTTTTCCACACCATCACCACCTCCTAAAGAGATGGGTAGGGTTGTAGTCTTAACTGTGTACTTAATTTGGTTGCATCGTTTCTTCTTAAAGCAAGAGCAGCTAGTAACTTGTTAGCTGTCCATGCAGGATTGTGCAGTTGCATAATATGACATTTACTTTTATCTATCCAATAAGCCTTCAAAATGTTTTGCCTTATAACTTCTACAATAATAAATTATACATTCCTTGAGTTTTAAAAATATACAAAGACAGGACATACTGTACAATAAATAAATATATGAAATATGTATTACATAATGCATATTTAAATATCTGAAATAATAAATATTCAAGAAATATATATTAAACATTCAAACTTACAAACTTATTATATTAGGTACTTTTTCATGCTAGGTTTATTAGTAAGATAAGTCTGTGCTCACCAAGGCTGTATTTATTTGAACAAAAATACATTAAAAACAGTAATACTGTGAAATATTATTTCAAAAAGTCATTTAATCCTCTGATAGCAAAACTGAATTTTCAGCAGTCATTACTCCAGACTTCAGTGTCAGAAATCACTTCAGAAAATCATTCTAATATGCTGTTGTGCTGCTTAATATTTTGTGGAAACTATGAAACATTTTTTCAGGGTTTTGTTTTGTTAAAAAAAAAACAATTTATTTGAAATATTTTTTTTTGTAACAGTGTAAAAGTTTTTACTGTGACTTGTTTTGATCAATTTAATGCAGCCTTGCTTAAAAGGATATACCCATAAATGAAAATGCTGTCATCATTTACTCAACCTCATGTTGTTCCAAACCTGTATGAGTTTCTTTCTTCTGCTGAATACATAAGAAGATATTTTTGAAGAATTATCAGGTGAAGTTAGCCATTGACTTCCATAGTATTTTTTTTCCATACTATGGAAGTCAACGGCTACCAGCAACTGTTTGGTTACTAACATTAATAAGAAAGAAAATTACACAGGTTTAAAACAACTGGTGGGTGAATAAATTAAGACAGAATTTTTTGGCTGAACTATCCCTTTAAATTTTTTTTTTTTTTTTTTTATCCTACTGTCCCTGAACTTTTGAACGTTTTTTACTGTGCAACAGATATGCAGTGGTGAGTAATTTACAAAGTATTTTAGTGTTACTTTATGCTAAAATTAACTTAACACCCTGCAGTTTGAGAGGAATCAAACGTGAGAGTCACTTTGGGTTTTATCCTGAGCTTGCTAATAATTACACTTTAATAGAAAATAGAGAGTGGCAAAATGTCTTTGGATAAAGCCGCAAATCCAAATCGAAATGTTCAATCCTGCTTTACAACTGAGCGGTAACTGACCGTAGCTTATACAGAGACTCAGGGTTAAAAATAGTCTGTTTCACCTTGTTACACTATGCTTGACAGCATGACTACCCTTCAGCTGTAGTGCACATATGGGGCATACTGTGAGTACAGAAGAGTTTAAAGAGCCTAAGGCAGCTTCCTTTAGTTTCCCAGTAATTAATACTACGGTAAGCTGCCTGTCCTGCTCAGCTATGCATGTCACTATTTTGCAATGCATTCAGCAAAACAACATCATGAACATGTTTCCATTAGCTACTTTAGTGCTTTCCAGCTTTTGATCACCAGGTAAAGGTGTCAGATGTTTTCTTTAGCAGATGGTTTGTATGTCTTTGATTTGAATTGCTCACTTTGCTTATATAAGTGAGATTCAGATAATTCACACAATTGATTTGAAATCATGTATTATATTGCAGTCCCTTATAAAGTTACCAGCCACTGACATGTTTTTAAGCCATTTTTACTTGCATTTGCTGCTTGCTGAGTGATAATTTTCCTCTAGCGTCGCACTACTTGGAAATTTGGTATAATATCACTATTTATATTGCGTTCTTCCTTGGACAAATTGCTTGTGTTACTCTCATTTGTAAGTTGCTTTTGGCTAAAAGCCTCTGCTAAATGAATAAATGTAAAATGTAAATGTAATTTTGGACCCTGCTTCTAACATATCTTTCATGATACAAAATGCAGGATTGAATCCAGCACCGCCCTAATAACTAATGACCGACATTTAATGACTGACAAAACCTGTTCATGTAAGCAAATGTCCAGAATTCATTCAAAATGGTTGTATTCATTAGAATAAACATATGCAAAACATCCTGAAAGCATTATACACTCTAAAAAATGCTGGGTTAAAAACAACCATTTCTGGGTTATCTGGATTATTTTATTTATTATTTTATTATACTGGTTATTTTAACCCAGCTTGTTGGGTTTTATACATTAACCCATTTGCTGGGTTGTTTTTGACATTGTGCTGGGTTAGTCAACCTATTGAAGGTTTTTCATTTGAAATAATAAAAATGTGCTCTAAAATCTGTTTTATATATATAGGAGAAGAACAGTTCATTTACAATATTTTTTTTTATTCAATGTCAAGTCAGTCTTTTGCAATCATAAAATCTTCAGTAAAGGTTTTAGGACGTGACAGGAGCAGCAAGAGCAGCCAAAGGGAACCTGTGGGAAGAAAACTGCTATCAGTAGGCTGTTCCAGTTCGTTAAATGACTTATAATCATGACTTATCTTATATTCATGTTTGAAAAGTTACAACAAAAACAACTTTACCATCTTGTCTGTGCCATCTTGTCTGTCAGACATTTAAGTTTCGACCCGTCAAATGCATAGCGCGACCACAGCTGCAACAATGGCGCACTACGTAGATCAATAACGATCCTGTTGCAGTCAGTGGAGAGCACGGAAACTTTGTTACATATAACAGCGGTGTCGCGTCGTGTTTCAGCCCTGGTTGTGCATTCGTTAGGCGGGAGGTGGCGGGTCCTTCACTTTGTGTGGAGATTTGGTGAATGCTGCGTTTGTAGAAGGCTAGCGTTACAAGCAGACGTTAGCTGCGAAGTACATTTAAACAAAAAGAAAAAATGAGAGCTTACAGACGTTTTCCTATTTATACAGTAATAATTTGATAGGAATACAATGTAATACAAACCTTAATTTCATTCAGGAAGTTTCCCGTCAGTCGAGTTTCCTCTCAGAGCAGAACACAAAATGACCGCTGACAAATGTATCCAGTTTTAACTGGTTTGGCACAGACTACCCAAAATTGGGTTACACTGACCCCGTGCTGGGCAGGTTTATTAGAAATACAGAAAAATGACCCAGCACCTGGGTAAAAAATATTAAAAATAACCCAATAAAATGACCCAACAAGCTGAACCCAGCATTTTTTAGAGTGCAGAAAAACTACACAGCACCTGGGTAAAAATATTAAAAATAACCCAACAAAACAGGCTGAACCCAGCATTTGGGTTAAAAAAACAACCTAGTATTTTTTAGAGTGTAACATTGTTTTGCAATGTTTTGGTTTTGGCATGATTCCACAAATGAAACCCTTGCAAAAAAAGCATTTTTTTTGTTAAAGGAATAGTTCACACAAAAATTAAATTTCTGTCATCATTTACTTATCTTCACGTCGTTTCAAACCTGTATGACTTTTTCTTCAGCAGAAGACAAAAACAGTTTTTTTTTAAAAGAATATTTTAAATGTTTTTGTCCATTCAAAATCAGATTGACTCCCACTGACTTTCATTATATGGACAAAAAAAAAGCATGAAGACAATTTTCATTGGTGTCCACTGAAGAAATAAATTCAAACAGGCTTGTAAATGATGAAAACTATTTCATTTTTGGATGAACTATCCCTTTAAGAAATAAAGACAATGATTAGCTTTAACTGACAGCCTCCTCCGTTTGGGTGATTGTTGGGTGTTTGGAGACCCTAGAAAGGAAAGCCTACGCAGTTTCATTTTTTACCCTTCTTTTCACAAGGAGCTTAGAGCCATTTCAATTAACTGCGGTTGTGCCATTTCATATTAGAGAGAATGCAAGTCCAATTCCATTTCAATCACTGGGCACTTGGGAATTTAAACAATAATGACTAAATCTGTAAACAGGACGGTCTCACTCTGAACACAGCATCCAGTCATAACACCTGTGGTGGGCATGGCGTGAATACAAAGTAAAACGACCAGGCGCAATTACATGAACGAGCAGCTTTTACCAGTGAGGCTCTTTCCTGGTCACATGACTCAGTCAGTGAGGTGGGCTGATGATGAAAATTAACCTTTTAGGCCGTTTGTCAGGTCCAAGTCAGTATTTTGGTTAGACGTCATACATAAATCATTGCAATTCAAGCTCTGAATAGGCTTTAAAGTGATAGTTCACCCAAAAATGAAAATTCTGTCATCATTTATGACTCGCCCTCCTGTCATTCCAAACCTGTAAGACTTTCTTCTGTGAAACTTCAGAAAACTTAGAATATACAGTGTGTACGGAAAGTATTCAGACCCCCTTAAATTTTTCACTCTTTGTTATATTGCAGCCATTTGCTAAAATCATTTAAGTAAATTTTTTTTCCTCATTAATGTAATATTTCAGTTTTTCTTTTTTTTTAATAAATCTGCAAAAATGTCAACAATTCTGTGTTTTTCTGTCAATATGGGGTGCTGTGTGTACATTAATGAGGGAAAAAAATTAACTTAAATGATTTTAGCAAACGGCTGCAATATAACAAAGAGTGAAAAATTTAAGGGGGTCTGAATACTTTCCGTACCCACTGTAAGTCATATGGACCACTTTTATGATGCCTTTGAGCTCTTTTTGTAGTCCCCATTCATTGTTACTGCATGGACAAGAGAGCACTTTGCACAATGGCTCCTTTTGAGTACCATGGAGAAAAATAGTAAGTCAAACTGGTTCGTAACAACATGAAAGTGAGTAAATGGTCTTTTTTGGATCAACTATCCTTTTAACAGGTTGTGCTGTGCTCTTACCTGTGTTCAGCTGTCCGTTAGGTCCTCTCATCATGTAGCTGAACTCCTGACAGCTCGCACTCTGGCTCAAGCCTCCAGACCGGAAGCACAGTTCCTCCACCAGCACCAACGCCTTCTTACAAAGGTCGTCTTCCCAGTCCCCCGACATCCTCCAATCCGCATCGCACACCCACCCTGCACTCAACCAATCGCGGCGTAGCTCTCACCGCCCACACCAACTGAGCGGAGAGGGTATGTCTGGCCACTTTCTGCCGATTCCGATAATACAGGTGCTCGTTTTGGATTCTGAAGGAGACGAGATGGTCTCTTTATGACCGTTAATTGAAAGCGTTAATGGTTGCTAAACCCATTGGTAAGTGTGCCACAATCACCCTTTTCAATAATAACATAGGCTCCTGGGGGAAAAAAACAGGAGAGAGGGAAAAAAGAAGAAATGAGAGCAAGGGAGGAGAAGACAATGCATGCATTCATTATGTAAAATCCATTATTGAATTGAATGTGCTTTGCTCACAAGATGTTTTTGTGCACATACTTGTTATAAAGGATGACAATGACATCCCTGAGTCCTTGTCATGGTGAAGAAGGTCGAAACCAATTCAATTCACATAGATATTAAGAATTTGCTCAATGGATAAACAGCGAGACTATATATAGCTCTGTTGTTCAGAAAGCATAGCCTAGATTTTGTGGACTATTACTCTCAGTTAAATCATCAGTCAGGGAAGAGGAAAGTGTTTGCAGGCTCAGTCCTTAAAGCTGCATCAGGGCAGGGTTGAATTTGAGATGTATGGTCTATTTCCACTAGGTTTCTCTCTTTGTTTTTCCATTCAAGCTTTACGGCTCATTGTGGTCCTTGGCTGTATTTCTGGAATGTTCTACAGGAGCTTTGAAACTGCCTGAAAAGAGAGGGAGAGTGTGTGAGAGAGAGAGAAAAAATGAGGCACACATCATTAAAAAAACTGCTGTAAAAAATTTATGGTTAAATTATCAAGGCAACCCGCTGTGTTCGCAGAGCTCAATAGCATGCAGAGAAGAAGCAGTCATTCTGGTTATCTGTTTCTTCCCAAAGACAAACAGCTCTCCTTGTACAGTGCATCTTGGGAACGAGGATGTGGTCAACCACAAAACAAGTTTATCTTGTAAGCTGTTGTTGCATGATACTCTGAAGATTAAAGGTGGCAAGTAATTTCGATGCTAAACTTGTAATGTTAATTTGAGCCAGTGGCGGCTCGTCGGGGGAGGCAGGGGAGGCACAGCTTCCCCATAATTTTGAGGTGAAAATGGGAGGAGGACGTTTTAATGTTAATAAAATTCACAAATTCATTTCAGTTCATGTCTCAGAATGTGTATTTTTTGTTTGTAATTTCACAGTTGTAATACCATAACGTGAAAGCGCCGCTTTTCTATCGCGAATGTGCCGAACCTGCTGATGTATTTGCAACCGCTAATGATAGAGAAGGGTAGGGGGAGGCCGGGGGAGACGCTGAGCTCTTGTGCCTCCGTTGGTAAAAAAAATTTGCCAATCACCAACGAGTGTTCACTTTCAGCGCTGAGGAGTGTTGAGAAAAGAAACCTTCTGATATCAACCAATGCGTTTTCCGACTAAAAGCAACCAAAAAGCCATTTTAAAGTAGTTAAGCAAATAATAATAATAATCGGCAGGGATCCCCAGACCAATACAATTAGTGTGCCTCCTCTATTTTAAAACCCACGAGCCGCCACTGATTTGAGCTGCCTGATACATTGGCTCAACCAATGATGTGAGGTTTGAGCGGGGCTATATGTTCGATCAATAACATATTTTGCGATTCTGTTTGATATCTTTAAAGCTAAAGTGTGAAATTTCAGCACCACTAGTGTTACCAAAGAGAACTGCATAATAATTCATGTTTTCAGACCATTGGTCTGATTAAATGATAGCCCCACCCCAAACTCACACTATTGGTTATGCAAATGTTGTTGTGTCAGGATGACATACTGTAATAATACCTGTTCACAAATACTAAACTGGGATTAGTTTCATAATTATTATACTGAATCCAAATAAGTATTGCAGACAAAACATACACTACTATTTAAAAATGTGGGGTCTGTATGATTAATTTTTTTTGAAAAAAGTATCTTATGCATTTATTTCATAAAAAATGTGGTAAAAAATTATATTGTGAAATATTATTACAATTTGAAATAACTGTTTCTATTTTTATTATATTTTGTACTTAAGTTTATTTAGAAGTATCCTTGCCAAAAAGCATTTTAACATTGTAATTCGGTACACACTTCACCTTCATGGTTAACACCGAATCCTAACAGAGTGCAACGCAACAAGATTCTAGTGACAGGCAATTTGTCTGTCCACACCAAATGTGAAAATGGGGCGTGACACAACACAATCACACAACACAGAACAGTTCTCACACTCACAGCACACTGCAGACGAAGAGAATCGAAAACACTAAAACAAACCTTGTTTTTCATGCTTTTGAATGGGCAAACTTTGAACCCTCATGTAGAGGATAAATGCACTTAAGGTTCACGTTAAGTAGGCCAATATTCACAACATTTTATTACATCAACACCACAGCACTAGACAGAGTTCATCAATTTGTAATTTCAAGAAGCTTTACATTAATGGATTAGAATACAGTTCAGATCTACACTAAGGAGTAAAGCTACCAGCACTTTTTCCATAAAGAGGACTTTAATGCAGTGTTACCATAAAGACATTTTTGCTATCTAGTTTACAATGATCAAAATGTTATGATTTTTGAATTACAAAGAACCTAAAATACATGTTACACATCTGTGTTTTCACAAATCAGACAGCATTGGGAAAAAAAAATGTTGTAGCAATTCATCTGCTGAGGGACCGTGTGTATATAATTTGTCAGCATGAGGATCTATATCTATGATATCTCTCAGTATTCTTCCTTTGTTCTGTGCTCATTCTGTCTCACAAAACCAGGTCAAAGCTCCATCTTTCATTTGCCTTCTCTTTTGCTCCGTGTCTCAGCGCTCCTCCAAGTGTTTCTTTCCACCCCCTCTGTCTCTCCGTCTTCATCCCCTCTCTGCATCAGCTAAAACAGTGCAAGCCCAGAAAAAGTGTGCAAATCTATCAATATGCAAATCGATTCAATGATCGTCAGAGTTTTTTCAAGCCAGTGAAATCCCTCAAGAAGTCTGATCTGTTTCTCTCTGACGGGACACCTCCTCTTATTGAGCCGATCGTCCATCTATCATTCTGATAGACTATTCTTTCATGCTTTTTAGGTCTGTAAAATGTCATTGGTCTTTCATTGTAAGGTGGATGGTTTCTCTCCAGCTAGCTGAGTCTTTTCCATCCATCTTTCCCACTCTGATCCATCAATCAATCAATCAATCAGTCAAAGCCTTAAGTACAGCTATAAGTCATTCGGGGCAGGACTCAGGTCAAGATGTTCACCCACACACTCATTCGATCCTTGCCTAATCTGCGTGCCGAAGTGGTCCATCAGTCCGGAGCGTCATCTAAAGGAAACCCAAACAGACTGAGGTCCGTTTAACTGTCTATCTCAGATCTTCAGTCCATTGTAAAAATGAGCCTCAGATTATCTCATTAAAACGCACCCCCCCCCCCAACTCTTGTCTGCTCTCCTCACCACAGTTCAGCCTGTAAATCTGTCTGAGTTTGACTTAAAAATGCTGCTCAATCTGAAAGATGGCTGTCTGGCAGCGAACTACAGTGTCACTGTTCAGAAATGCCAGGTCGATTGAGAACAAAGTTAGAGAGGAACTGAGAGGGGAGAGCAGGTGAAAGAAAGAGGCAATGAAAGAGAAAGTAAGAGCAAGACAAACTATAAGGCTTTAGAAGAAAAAGAAGTCTAAGGGCATATAGCATGTGGCCTTGGAGTCCAGACGGAAAAAGCATTGTGATGCAAGTGTAAATGTCTAGAGGACAGGCATTTACAAGTGATATGCTGTAATAAAACTACACCGACACTCAGGGCATTATGGGCTGTGCATATGGAAAAAAGCCGAAATAGAATAATGTGGTGGTAAAATCCATGCAAAAGTGACACCGACATGAAACACGCGGACAACAGAACAAGAAACCTGTCTCAGACATTCCATTGACTGCTGCCCAGGTCTCAATCGATATCTCCAGGAAAAGCAATACCCCACAACAGGGACCCCAGCAACCTGTATGGTCACTGTCCAATCGCACGCAAGCCAGACACAATTGCCACAGTCCAATCATGTCATAAAGGCCATAAAAGCCCCTGTCCAATCACACACTAGAAATGAAAACCTATAATAAAATGCAATGATTATCTGGGTATGAACACGGACACAAACAACCAGAAAGGTCAATATTTCGAGACATCCATCAAAATGGCCATAATTGCATTGCCATTAAATATGGAAACATTTGAAGGTTGCAGCTCTGTTTGGTGTCTAGACAATTCACACAACACCCAGAAAGCAGAAAGACTAGATCAGGTCGCTGTGTCACTGAATGACGGACAACAATAAGTGATTTCAAAGCAGAAGAGATGATCTCAGTAGAGCACTTGATGTTGAAATAAACATAAAAACAATAACAACACTTTACATTACAACTAAAAACCATTTAAAAATGTTACTTTGTAAATTCTGTTTAATCACAAAATGAACAATCGGTTTGAATCAGCTTATCACAAAACAAAAAAACATCACACACCGTAGTGTGGACTTCACTATTAACAAGCAAATGCATAATATTTATATTCTAATTTATTATATCTTGTTTAATTTAAAATTAAAAACAAATAACACAAATAACATTTAAAGTGTATTAATTTTTTTTAACAAATTCTAGTACTTCAAAAATAGTAATTACAATAATAATGTACAAAAGCAAATTTTTTTTTTTTTTGCAGATTGTCAATCATTAATAATCACCTTTTTTGACTATCAGTCAATAAATCCTTGTAAAACACTGCAAGCGTAATAAAAGGTCACAGGAACAGAGGTGCAGCTTTAATTTAAAAGCGGAGTGTCCTCTAAAAATGGCACACAAATCATCATTTCACATTTATATCATTTCGGACGTGACTGAAAGCAATGATGTCCGAGTGGATGAATTTTTTAATTTGTAATTAGTCTATTTCCACCAGTTTGATCCATTCAAGCAGATTTGCAGACGTTTTGGCGGGCATGAGCTAGCGTGACAAATGAGGCCATCCTACAATACAACTGGTCCTAATAACCTCTAAATAACTGCAGCCAGCACTCACAAATGTGGGTTGTCGTAAGGCAAGTTACTGACAATAATAATGTTGCTGACTGTTCATACATAAGACACCTGGCATTCACTACACAACTGTCAGGTGTCTCAAGTCGAGATCTGTCAGAGGGGCTGTCCGTCAACACCACAGATCAGCAGCAGTCGCTCAGGTCACTGCCTGTTTATACAGCAGAGAGCAGATGGGTCTGAGGTTCAGTCCTCGGCCCTGAGGTGAAATTATTTAAGAATTATTAATAAGAACGATGCAATTAGTTCTGTCCCGCAGGCAACGTCCACTGTCCTATTTAAGTTGACTGGTTTGTAGGCTAATGGTCAAGTTGCTGTAAAGTCTTCAAAAGATGACAAACCTCGACATGCCCGGATGCAGGGTCTTCCATTTTGCTTGCAAAGAATCTGGCATAAGATGAAGATCCACAGGATCAAATATATGCACATCATTCAAACCATACACATTATAAAATGTATCTATTTTTTTTTGTTTGGCAGTCTGCTTCAGTATTGCAACTCTTTGAGCTGTTCTCCAGTCTCAAATCTAGTGTTTAAATATGCAGATATGTAAATATAAACAAATGTTTTAGTTGCTGTGTTATGGAAATCAGAGGTGTCATGGGATGCCAACCATTTCTGATCCATGTAATCCATCTCCAAATGCAACTTTAAAAAATGTAATGTGTACATTTATTAATTTTGCATATTTGCAATCTTCTCTTCTGAGACTACAAATTTGAACCCTTCTAACAAATCCATTAAGTATATAATGTGATGTGTGAGTATGTAGCAGCTTATTGCCATTGAATGTTTTAGCTTAAAGCACCACTAAGATACATTGAGAATAACAAATGTACATTTTAGGCAAATATGAGGCACATTCCACATTCCGTATGTAAGAAGCATTTGTAGTTTCCACAATCGCCTGCCTCCATTTGAAGTTTTCCCGCCTTTCCTCATTACTCAATGGAATCCTGCCTCACAACTTCCCTTATTCCCCTGAAATTGATAGATGTGACTGAGACTAATTGTAAAAGAAAAATGATGGCTAATCCTTTTCTTCTCAACTGAGGCTATGAATTTGAACACTCCTATTGACAAGGGATGTAAATCCATTAAGTATAACCAATAGGATATTAGAGTAATTTCTTAATGAAGCCATTGTGGTTTTTCTTTCTTTCCTTCTTTTTATGTTCCATTTTTTTTCCTCACACTCACTGTATCACCTCCATGCCTGTGGTCTTATCTGCAGTGTCATCGGGAGTCTAATCTGCTTTCGTTTTCTGTAAGACTGCTGCTTTTTTTTTTTTAAACCTGTCGGAAGATAGCAGTAATTTTCTTTACACCTCTGGCTTCAAAACAAAATGTTTCCAGACTTTCTGCAAAGTGGAAATGAATGAATAAATGATAACAATGCTGTTTTAGTAGACTCGTGTAGCAATTTCTCTTCATCTCCCTCTCTCCCTCCAATGCCGTCGCTCTCTTGCTTTTCTAACCCTTCCAACTCTTTTGTCGCCTGGTACCATGTCACTCCCTTAAATCACTGGAATGCACTGGAAGAGGAAACCAGGCTAAACGGCCTTCAGCGTGGTCACAACCTCTGCTTAAGAACACTCAGCCAGATCACTGCGTCATCTCATCGTCTTGCTCATATCTGCCATGACACTGTGAGTTCCTGGACACATTCTCCATCCTCTCCAGTGTCTGGCCTATTCACTGGATACTAAACAAACTGCCCTGCCATCGGCTGCTGTCATTTACACAACCGGACCTCCGCCGCTGGCCAAAGACAGGGGTGATATTTCATATCCCTGTAATATGATAAGATACTTTAGGCCTTCGTGGCTTGTGGCTGCAAGCTGGGGTATCTTAGAGCATGCTGTAACACTGTTTTCAGTGTCTTAAAGGAGTTCAGTCCTATTCAAAAACAGTCTAACCTGTACAAAACAGTTGCAAATGGACATTGCAAGTAAAAGTCTGCTTCAAGTTAGCCTCAGGACCAGATGGAATCTGCAGACTTCCTCAGACTAGCTGAAAGAATAATCAAATTAGTCCAAGTAATTAATAAACAAATTCGCAAGGGGGGTGGGAAGTTTCTAGAATTATATGGAGCTAAGGAGAGGATTCCTGTGACGGTTCCATATGGATGTATTAATATTTGCATAATTATGGTCCTGTGCCTGGTAGAAGCCCATGTAAGCCTGCCTTTGAAGACTGTGGGGAGGGGTGGGGTTTAGAGGGGAAGGAACAACTGATAAGGGGTTGAAGAGGAGGGAAGCTTCATATGTACATTTCAAATCCTTTCCTCTTGAATTATATATGCATATGCAGATTAAGCATGTAGAGTAGGAAATATGGAAGTTAAGAACAGAATTACATAAGTGACAGTGTCTGACTGATAATCCCTCTATACAATGTTGCACACACACATATGCACATCTGAAAATGCGGGGTCACGATGCTCAGCACATATTCATGCATGATTTTGCAGATGATAAATGAAGATTACTGAAGCCGCTGAGAGGTTTTTGCACGACGATACCGGACAGACGTACAGACCTTTACAACACATAAGCGCGCGCGCACAAATACACAGATATAATATGGATAACCTGAACACAACAATCCGTAGAGAGTCTGTACCGTTAAAAGCAATGCAGATCTCAAACAGAACGACTGTCTACATTATATCCACACTCTCTCTTCCGAGCTCACATTCATCCAAATATTAATTTTCTCGTGCGACGCGTTACAACAGCAACATCATAACATCCGCCCCGCACACCCAAAGACAGATAAAGGCTGAAATACCGCACCTGGGACAGACGGATACCAAAGGGTAGACCGAGAGGGACAGAGGAGGCGTCTCTCCGCTCCCCTCTTCCTCCTCTCTTTTTGTGTTTTCGCCTGTCTTCACAGCCTCGTTTTTTCTCTCTATTTCGCTCTCTGTCCTCCCTCCCTTCTCCCTCCTTCGCCTTGTGCACGGAATACTAAACGAGCCTCGTCTCCGCTCACGGGCTCCAGTGCGCGTGCAGTGTTAAACACATACTGATGCATGGAGAGAGAGAGAGAGAGAGAGAGAAGGGATAAAGAAGGAGAATATTGGGCGGAGGGGTGAGACCTCCTATAATATACTTGTATGAAAAAGTTATTCTTTTTCATGCAATTATACAGTGGCGGATGGTGGAACATTTTTCAGGTATAGGGCGCAACGTCCTACAATTTTAGCATAGCCTACATCCCAGTATGATTTATCCCAGTATAACAAAAGGAAAAGTATTAACACTTGAAACATTTTAAATAAAGATAATTGTTTTACCAAGTTCAAGATTAAGTTTGAGGATGATTCTCACAAAATTTCTGAAAGAATTTTTCAAGATAAATTAAAACATATTTTAAAACATTATTTAATTATTTCATAATTCACAATTTATGTATACAGTGCAACAGCAAAAACTGTGAGGAAAAAATAAATGTCATTTGTTTACAACATTTTCTATAACTACAAGTCAAGCTGCAATACCAAACAGGAGCACACGGTGATGCCAACAGACCACAATACCAGTCGCCTTAACCTGACTGTATATAGACATATAGCGATCCATTCAGAATTATTAAACAGAGCAAAACACAAATTAGTAAATAAAAACATTTGTTAACACTTTATTTTAAGGTGTCCTTACATGTACTTACTACTATAATAACAACAATTAGTTATGCATAATAATTACATGCAAGTAAACCTAAACCAAACCCTAACCATATAGTAAGTACATGTAGTTAATTAATATTACTCAGTACTTAAATGTATAATTACACTGTAACAAGGACACCTTAAAATAATGTGTAACCAAACATTCTGAATTTGTTGAATGTGGCGATCTGAAGGCGGCTCGACATCCCCAGTGAACAGTCAAGTGTGTTGATGCCCATATACTGTATATAAACACAAATGACCGCAGCAAACTCCTATAAAAACATGCTTCTTCAGTTAGTGTCCATTATAAAACACTTGCCAGACATGCGATCATACTGAAATGTTCTCATGCAAAAAGCTATCAGTGAGCGCACAGACACGGTCTGTTTATTTGCACATTAATAATAACGGACTCGTGCTAGTCTATTCATGTATACGACTCTTGTATTTCACTGTAATTGTCTTTACCTCCAATATAATCCTCATCCATCAAAACTTTACTGGTGAGATATTGGGTTTGCTTTATTCAGGCCATTCAGACTAGTCCTGACCTGACTTCAGCTTAAAGATAATTAATAGAGGTATGTTTGCACAAGTTAAGTTTAAGTTAAGTTAAGTTTTGTATTATGACGAAAGCACGTTAGTGCTAGCCGTCCCGGAACACATACTCTCTGTGGGTACTACATTTGAATTTGAATTTACTTCACGACTGTTAAAAAATACGTTCTAGAATTCCAAACGGCTTTTTTGCGCCCTTGAAGGGCTCAAAACTGACCACTTCAAAGGGCCCTTCGGAATGAAGGATTTTGAAGAGTTCAACCAGGGCCGTCCTTAGGGGGGTGCAACTGGTGCGGTCGCACCGGGCCCTCCACTTGAGGGGGCCCCACGGTGAACGTACCGAGGGGGGTCCCGCTCCCTACCTCGCACCGGGCCCCGCGTCAGCTACCGGCCCTGGGTACAACTGATGGACACTTCGGGCCCCCATGATAATTTGCACAGTGTTTGGCGTCACAGAGTTCGACTTCACCTATAAATGTATGCATAGTATTTTTCTATACTACTGTAATATTTAGAGTTAGATTTGGCACATTATTAGAGATGGTCCTCACTGCAGAACACAAGATCCAGGGGGCGTGATTGGATCCAGATCCAACTCCTCCCACCTTACATATACCTAAACCTACCCGTCTCCACCCCCTGATCCCTAAACCCACCCATCTCCACCCCTAAACCTACCAATCTCCACCCCCTAGATGTGGATCTAACCAGGCCCCCTGGATCTTGTGTTCTGCAGTGAGGGGCTTCTGGATTATTATGGTCAAAACGACATTGTACTTCAACAAAATACTTTACAGCTACCTTTATCAGTCTATTCAAATGTTTCCAATACATAGACACAATATACATTACAAATATACTGCATTACATCACATTACATTACATTGCATATATACATTATATTTAACGTAAAAGCCGACTGGGGGTCAACAGCGTACAAAATGTATGACGAAGGCGCCTGCTTGATTGTCTCGTTAAGATGTGCATTCCAAAAAAAGAGTTTTTTTTACCCCTACACCCTTCATCCCTTCGAAGCTCTCACTCCGGAGGGTAAACCCTTTGAAGGGATTAGGGCATAGGGATGAGTCTTTCTGAATGGAACGCAGGGCAGAATTCCATTAGCGAAGGGAACATGGGATGGTCACTTCACAGAAGTGATTTCCGTTTGTGATCATGTGATCTTCGGTTAGGAGATATTGTAATGCTTTTTAAAGCAAAGTTGGGGTTGATTTCGAGTTCACATACAAATGTAAATAGAATAGGCTAATTAAATTTGTCTTTATTTTAATGTAAGACAAAATATTTTTTTGTCAGTGATAGAAATATGATTTGAGTCAGTAGTGAAAGCAAGTTTAAGTAGCCTAAGTTTAGTTTGAAAAAGATGAATAGTAAATAAGACACAATTAGAATTTTAATTTGAATAAAATAATAATAATAAGAAATATTTATTTGCAACAACTGATGAAGTGCTGAATGCTGCATGCACGCGCAGCATGGTCAAGGTGACATTTGGTCAGTCATTCCTTTCATCAAGGGAGTTCCAAACGCTTATGAGACAGTAATGCCCGACACCCTTCAAAGAACACACTTCGAGGGCTCTGCTCTTCGAAGGGAGTAGGGCATAAGGATGCTCACTTCCGTTTTGAATTCGGCCAGTATGAATATGGGTAGTTTGAATGACGAACGACATCTGCCATGTTGTTACTGTCACATGACCTACCAGCGTCAGTTGCATCATTTCACTGCCATTCATAAATCCTCTTCTGTGGCCTCATGAGAAAGTAAAGTGTCCAACGAATGCGCACTTCAGAATCCGACAGGAAGAAGTAGCTTATCCGGGTACTTTTCGCCTATTTTCGACATACTACTCGCCTCACATACTGTTTGTCACCTACTATATCAGGGGTGGCGAATGTCGGTCCTGGAGAGCCGCAGCCCTGCAGAGTTTCGCTTCAACCCTAATCAAACACACCTGAACAAGCTAATCAAGGTCTGAATGGTTACTAGGAAGCTACAGGCAGGTGAGTTTTAATTAGGGTTGGAGCTGAACTCTGCAGGGCTGTGGCTCTCCAGGACCGGAGTTCGCCACCCCTGTACTATATAGTAGGGAAGTATGCGATTTCAGACGCAGTGCCTGTGTCCGAAATCACCCCCTATATGCTTAATTAGGGCACTATTTGAGGGGACAGCCATTTTAAGTGGTGTCAGAAACCTTAGTGGACATTATCGAGTGCACTCATTCAATCCAACAGCCTAATACAGGTATAAATTCTTTGTAAATTGATTATTAATTTTTTAAATTGAGGTTTATACATCATTTTCATGACAGAGTTCAAGATAAATCCATTCATCTTACTACTGGAGCTGCCAGTTTCAAATGATTATTAAACAGCAAGCACAAACTATGTAAATGCGGCAGTCCTTCCAGCACACTCAGTGTCGAATTCACTCACAAGTTTTCATTTACTCCTTCAAGTGAACTGTTTTAGTGGACTAATGTAGGGAATAGTGAATGAGGGTATAGGGGGCGATTTCGGATTCAGACTGATTGCAAAAAAAAAATCTTTGTATGGAAGTCACACTCGGGACGATTCTCAGCCAGAGTGAAATTGCACATAAAGGGGAGGTACTCCACATAATGTGACTTGACGTTGATTGGACTATATATCCAGGCAGAACAAAGATTCAAGAATAGTGACAGCTAGCGTAACACTGTGGTTGAATGTGATAAAAAAAATCCTCCCTTTCACACTTTGGTGGTGCATCGCCCTATCACCATAATGAAGAAACTGCGCCTGCAAATAGGTTTCAATGAGGTCTTCAAACGATCCAGTAAACATAAAAATTAGGGAAAAAAAGCTAGTGGTGGTGAATTTGATTCATCCTAGTGTCGCAAATCTTTACTTCGGTCAGTCTTTTTTTGTAGGTTACATTAATGAACCAGTAGGTGGCAATACCGAGTCTTTTTGTGTGCTATGAGCAAGTCACTCACTGAATCATTCACTCAACCGATTCACTAAACACGCTGAGTCATTCACAATCAAAACAAAAACCGTATTCAAATTTGTGCCTACAAATCTACTAAGAGGCTCCAAAAAGAATGTTTAAACATTAGAAGCGTTTTTTACACACATGACAACAAACCATATTCCTTCAATCACAGAATAGAATAAATACAATTTATTAATTCACTGTAAATCACAAATATATCACAAAAATGTATTGTAGTGTTTTGTTTTAAAAGACTTTTAGACATATGTTTAGCTAACTGTGCAAAACCTGGAAAGATTGGCCCTCTAAAAATGTAATAAATCAGTAAATGTCTAAAGTTCTTATTTCCCTCTAAAATAGTCAACCCCATGAAAGTCGCACAGATGTGAGATTATCCTGTCAGTCTAATTATATAAATTAGACTGACAGGATAATCTCCTATATTTGGACTCATTAACTACAACAGTTCCTATGTAATTATTTCAGATGAAATAAAAATGTGGCCTGTATTAATATATCCAACTTACAGCCAAGGGCGCTTTTGTGATCAGATCAAAATCAGTTTAGGTACGGCATAACCTGAGCATATGTAAATCACTCTGTGTAAACCGTCCTACATTACAGTCTTCCAGGGGCATTAATATAGACACTACAAATAATCATTAATAAAGGTGCTATAATCCTACTAAGAAATATGAGCATCTGTCAACACATAATGAATACAAATGGCCATAGTGTGCTACTAATCGGAGATTATTGAAGGTATCGGGAAAGCCAATCAGTTGTGCTTGAACATAGTGATCATATTCTGTCATCGATGAGATGATGACAGTATCTCACATATGTAAAGCTGCACTGAAAATTCATACAGTGTGAAGCACAGGATGCCTGTGCCCTGAAATCCTTAGTTTTAACACCATTTAGAACTGCAAATAGTCAATTCAGAAGTGCACAACTCTTTTTATATAATAGTAGCAGCTGTAATAGTGACTGTTTAGCTGTCATTATAAATCCAGGTAATCAAGGTGTTTCAGAAACATGAATGCCTCCTGATGATTTATGTTCTGTCCTATAGAGTATTGATGAGGATTCTGTTGAAATAAAGGGCACATAGAGAAGTAGCCTAAAGCACTAAGCACGATGATTGGGGTATAAATGAGTGTAAACAGCTGCCTCTGCTAACTGTCAGAGCAGTGCACACTGAGAGACAGAGGAAGACAACAGGAGAGGACAGGGCAGAGAGAGAGAGCACAGCAGCAAGGCTATGGAGAGAAAAATAGGGAGGGAGAGGGAAGACTTAGAGACAGACTAAAAGAGAGAGAGAGAGAGACAGGTTAGAGAGAAGAGGAGATCTGAGACAAAAAAAAAGGGTTTAGAGAGAGGAAACTGAAAGCTTGGCCTCAGGCGGCAGCTGCTGTCCTTACGGAGTTCGTGTCACTGAGGGAACATGTACTGGCACTGCTCCTGTTTCCCACTAGGAAATTATATTTACACATTTGTAACGAATCAGCTCATGGGAAATATGAATAATTAATCATAACTAGTTATAATTAATTATGAATATTTTAGATCCGCTGTAGATATTTACTTGACCTCTCAGGGTCAACTGTCTTGTCAATTCTAAGAACGTTAATTTCCTGGTTAAGGGAAATAACTTTCTTACCAAAATATATATTGTGTGTTTGAGTGGTCCAGACGCTACACATTCATGCACACAGAAATGTACATATTCTTGGACACTCACACATTTCTGGAAATGCTACGATTCAGCTGTGGAGAGGTTTTCAGTAATGGTGTTGGTGGTGTTGCCCAAAATAATGAACCCATGAAGAGGTGCACAATGTGATTTACACAAGAAGGAAGTGTTCCTGGATATTCTTATTCAGAAACGGGTACAAAAAATACTGGAACCAAAAGGTTGTCATGACATTCTGTTCCAACTGTTTTTCAATGTGTACATTCTTCCACCAGTGCTGCTCAACCAGTGTAGTACGATTCACCAATGAATCATACCAATGAATGATGTGTGTAATTTGTGATTCTGACTCTTTTGAGACAGATTCATTTAATTTAAGTTCAATTCATTTATTGACTTAATCGACCTTCAAGTACTAAAGAAAACAATATGATTTTTCAGTTAATTTTTCAAATAATTGTATTAATTGCAAATAATTGACTTAATTGTTGATTGCTTAAATCAGCCTCAGTCAAATGAATTCTTCATATGTACAATTCATACGAATCAATCTAATGAGTCATTCATTCAATGAACTGTTCTTCAAGTACTAAATTAATTGGTAATGTCTTTTAAGTGGGTTCTTTTAAATGAGCTATAATGAGTTATTCATTTATGGAATTTATGAACCAGTCTAACGACTCATTCGTTGACTGAATATGTCTTCATCTGTTAAATCAATTAATAATGTGATTCTGATGCTTAAGTCAGTTCTTTTTAATTAATTGGCCAAAAAGACTCAACAAATCATTCCTGAACTCTATATTTGTACAGTACTCATATGAATCAATCTCTTTGAGTTTCAGAATCAGACTCATTCACTGACTGAATTGACAAACTCTTTTAAGTCAGTTCTTGAACAAGTCTAATGACCCATTCGTTGACTGAATCTGTCTTCATGTGTTAAATGAATCGGTAATGCGATTATGACCAAGTCTAATGACTCATTCACTGACTGAATCGGCCTTCTTCAAGTACTAAACAAATCTGTAATGGAATCGAAAAGGAATTAGAATGGTGTAAATTCTTACAACTCCTATCACTATTTCTGGATCAACATCCTTTGTTACTAATGGAACAAGATTACTGTCAACCATTACAGCCACAACACTACCTTTAAAATCCGAGAGCAATAAATGGGTGATGTTGATCCAAGAACATGCCCTACTTGTGTGAATCGTGTTAAGCGTGAAGAGCCATCTAAAGTGACGTTTAACCTTATTTTTATCTATTTTGACTCCTGACTCTGTGAACAAAATCTCGCACCAGACTTGAAAGGTACAGCAAGGTGGCGCTCCGTGGAAATACTGATAACGTCACAAGCCTCAGTGCCCAAGTTCACCTCCGCAACAGTTTGTCTGCCCTCTTTCACTGGATTGCTCCTTTTTGAGTTCTTCATTTTATTTTGTTACCATGACAACCGTCTCTAAGTGAGTCGCCCACATCTCTCGTTCCCTTTCCTCTTTCATTTTTTTTTTACTTTCCTTGCAGTGACTTTCATCTTTCTGTCTTCTCGACTCATTCCCCTACTCTTTCTTGCACCACCACTGTAACTCTCAGTTTTCCACTATTCGGGCTTACCCCCATTTTTTTTCTCTTTCTCACCACTGTAATATATGGTACAGATTTATGTTCAGTCTTCTTCATTACAGTCTGCTATAAAATATTTATGCTTCATTTCAAACATCTCCACCATAGAGTTTCAGTGCTGAGGTGCTTCTGGCTCCCCCCCCCCCCCAAAAAAATTGGTTTGCACCAGATTAAACATCAAATACATCACCTAAATTGACATCAAAGCATGAACTATGTCCTATCAAAGCAAACATGCAGCAGGAAAAAAGACTATCTTTATGGAGTATTTACTTCATGATTTTTACTAATCGATTAGCTATCCAATCATAAAAAGATCAAAAGTAAATGCCCTCCAAGATGTATTGAGATAGATAGCAATCCAACAGATGTGGTTTGAGTGGAATAAGACGCGACATACTCAAGTTTAAATATATATAGTTTAGGCCACATAAGTAATCTTCACTCATCACAGATGGCAATTTGCAAGCAACTTTCATGCACATGAAATATAATTACAACACAACAACAACAAAAAAAAAGAAAAAAAAAGAAAAATAAGGCTTTAGGTCACATAAGTAAAATTTACTCATCCCAAGTGGCTTTAAGTCAAGAATACAGATTGTTTCAAAGCAGCTTTCCATTAATAAACCAGCGTTACTGTTTTACATTTATCAGTTATTTAAACAAATTCAATTTCAGCTGTAAAGCAGCTCTACTCTACAGAAGACAATATTAACATTATTCAGCTCAATTGACTTCAGTGATGTTTCAATTCAGTTCAATAAATGTGTCAATTTTGCAAGGTTCTTCAAATTTTAAACAAGCTCAACAAGGCAATAGTGTCAGTATTTGGTTGTCAGTTGATTACATTTAAAGTCAGTTGATTCAGTGTTTATTCAATTCAGTTTAACAACAGTGTTAATGTTGCAATGTTAGTGTCATTATTTAGCTCAATTCAGTTCCAAAGTTCAGTTGATCCAATAGTGTCAGTGCACTTAAACAGAAAATACTGCTGAACATTATTTGCCTTTTAAACCCCAACTTCACTATCCGGAAGTTTGTAAGTGAAGAAGCCACACTTGAACAAGCAATCATGAATGAGATGCACTAATGAAGTATTTGGCATTAGCATCATCAACATCATCACCATATGGAAGTTTGGGAATGCTGTAAACCACATTCGAACGGCAGTCATGAATGAGACGGTCATGAATAGAGTCATTGCAAATCTTACAGTAAATGCTTATTGCAATATGGGGCAAAGAGATTGTTGAACTAAAATGTTTACTGCAGAATTTAGCATACAGCCAAGAAATAGTCGATTGTGCTTCTATCTGAGACATTTTTTGGCCAAGTGTAAACTGAACACTCGTACCATATTAGATCTCAATTGATCGATTAAAGAGCATGAAATGACAGTATAAATGTACCCTACGTTGCAAAGAAGTCATGCCTACCTATGTGAAAATACAATAAATATATGTCTGGTTACATTATATTGTGTTCGAAAAAAAATGCGTCCCTCAGACTTATTTGGCATGATTATGTCCTTTTCCTTTTAAGCTAAAGAGAAAAGTGATGAATATTCAGTCCTCTGGCATACTTCGTGTGTGGCTGTTTGCATGGGAGTAATAGAGTGGCTGAAAAAAAACAGCGAGTGCACTTCACCCGAAGCAGTCATCTCTTCAGCGTCTCTCTTCAAATCAAATACTGTTGTTCACACATTTCTCACCCCCTAGGGACACGCCGTGGCAAAGGCAGAGTGGTGGCATAGGGAGGCATCTGCGTTCACATGGGCTGATGTTTTTCACCACTGAAACAAGGGGCTCTATATATCACGCTGCTCTGGCTAAACTGCTCTGCTGTTCAGATGTCCATTTTAAACCTTGATGCATTGCTGACTGTATGGAGTTGGCCAGCATGCCGCTAAAGTACTCTGCACGGAGAGGGGAATTAGAATCGGGAGTTCTCTGTACGGGTATGAAAGAACATGGAGGATAGATTTAAAGGTGACAAAGGTTACCAGACACTCAAACTGCCAAATTCAAAGAGATGCAGGAAGGTAGACTGAAGATTGGAGAGAGAGGCTGTGTTCCATTCTAATCTCTAGTTGCCTATGTTGTGAATCAGTAGATTGTGAACACAAATTTGCACGCTTGCAAGTAGGGATAGGCAAAACTACATATTTTCAAAATAGACTAGTCGGTTGGTTGACTCAACTCTCAATCATAAGAAGTTCAAAAACAGCCAGTCAAAGTGCAGTATAATGGAACAGAATGAAGGGGTCTATTAGACTAGACTATTTTTAACATGACATTTCCATCCGATTGTGTATGGTGCTTTAAAGGGAATAAAATTAAAGATGCAACTTTTCTAAGAGGGTTGATGAGCAAACTGTACAAACAGCTACAGCAAATAAAGCATGCATGAATAAATGAATAAGCAAACAAACAAATATTTACTGTACATGGATGCATTAAATTGATCAAAAGTGACAGTAAAGACATTTATAATTTTGCCAAAGGTTTCTATTTCAAATAAATGCTCTTCATTTGAACTTTCTATTCATCAAAGAATCCTGAAATAATATATCATAGTTTTCACAAAAAGTAGTAAGCAGCACAACTGTTTGCAACATTGACAGTAATAAGACATGTTTCTTAAGCACCAGATCAGCATATTAGAATGATTTCTGAAGGATCATGTAACACTGAATACTGGATATAAAGCTTATACTGGATGATTGTCGACCTTTCATGTCAACCTTTTAGCTATGAGGGCCTTGATCTACTAAACACTAGAGCACTCATGTCACATGATCTCATTATGATGTAAAACATTCAATTGTATCTGCTATTTATCAGCAACACTGTTTGCTGCATAAAGTCCAGCATTTTTTTTCATCCAAACTGATAATGCATAAACATAACGACATTCAGACATTAAACTAATATAATACACACAAGACTGCAGAACATACATAAATGAACAAATAAATCAAAAGATGTATGGGGGATTTCATCTGTTTGATCTGCTCTTTTAATCTAGCAACTCAAATTCTTGTATAATACTTTTGCAGTTTGCAGGATTGTTTCCCTTGCGTGCATATAAGGGATGAAATATAAGTTCCGCTTATTCTCTGATGATGTGAGAGTCCTTTTCTGTCCTTAACGACTGCTCCTGATCAGTTTGTGTAACCCTGGTGAAAAAGTCGAGATAGATTGTATGACATTGTCTATCTCGCATGTCGGACTGTGCGATACATTGTTGTCAAGACTTTGGTCACGACTGACAGCACTTACTGACTGTTTTACGTCATCGACCCACGTCACACACATCACTAAAATGATAGCTACTCACCTGGGAATTGTATTTCCTCTTCTATCTCTCTCCAGGTGCATTCTGGGAATTTCAATTTCAGTGAACTGGAACCATTTTGACAATGGGACGCTCCTAAAAATGGCCATATTAAGATATCCTGAGAAATCCAGAGAAGAGCCTTTCTGTTGAACCTAGTTGTGAGAGAAAAAGATCAAAACGAAGGAGATAAAAGACAAACATTTTGAGAAAAATCTCAAGGAGAAGGAGGAGGAGGAGGAGGAGGGGGAAGACAGGGTGGTGTGGGACCTGAAGGAATTGGAAAAAAAATGAAGCAAATGAAAAAAGGCTTTGTTTATTTGTTGTGTCAGGGATGTTTGGTTTCACAAGCTAATGAGAAGCAATTAGACAGCTGCCAATTAAGCATGACCATTAGACTGTGACTGAGAGGATGGGGAAAAGACAGAAATACTGATGAGGGATGGAGCACAGTGACAGGAGACGGTTGGGCTTTAGGGGAGAACGAGGGAAGAAAAAAACACTGAAAGTAATTATTACAGACAGAAACTTCTGGAAACCTAACAAAGCGCTAGAGTGTTTATCTCTGTCCGTAAACAAGGAGCCCTCAGGGCCGCCTGAATACAAGCACTCTGAGTGCCGTTGGTCAGTCAATGTGAAACCCATGTGCATGATATCTCCCTTAACATGTTGGAGTTGTGGAAACAGAGCCATCAATGTGGCAAATAAGCTACATGCTCACTCAGCCATTGTGCCCGGCGCTGGGGAGCTCCACTCTTCAGGCGGAACAGTCACACTGTGGAGGAGCAGAAATCTGGAGACAAGTGTGTCTATGTGTGTGTGTGTGTGTTTGTGTAGTCCAGCAGTGGGTGCTACTCTCGGTTCTTGCTCTGTCTCTGTGAGGGTTCCTCTCAGCCATCTGGCTCTCAGCTGAAGAAGTGATGCTGAAGTAATGATTAACCTCTACAGCGCTCCAGCTCTCTGCTAATGGAGGCTATTTCTCTCTCTTTCTCTTGGCCCTTCCCCCTCCTGCTGCTACCTGAGACTGGTCACTCAGAGAGATTGAACTGATGGGTGTCTAGGGGTGTACAACCTTAATTATAGGGGAGGCCAGGGCTACTTTTCTTTCAGAGAGGATTTTTCCCCCATGCCCAGATGGCACAAGTTGTCACATGTGTTTTAAATGTATATTTCTGTCAGGACCACTATCGTCAAAGATTATTGACAATTAGCATACAGTTTGGATTGGCGGTATGGTTCTGTTCTGGGCAAGAACTCCCTGTGCATCCATGCAGCCTAGCATGGATAAGAGCAGAGCAGGGAGAGCAGTGATATCCCCCCAAAAACAAAACCATATGCTGATATCCCCCAACACAAACTGACAGCGAAAATCTCAAGGCCTTAAGCAACAAGCATGTTGCCCTTACCCAATGCCAGAAACCTTAAGAACAAGCATATTCCCAATACAACTAGATAGAACAAGCGTGACCAATACTCGAACAGAATCAACGCTGAACTGACTTTAATTGAACAATGACTGTTTACCATTTCTCTTTGGAGCAGTGCCACAGCAGAAATGATTCAGAAATAATGATCATTATTTCCTGTCTATCACAGCAAATCTGCTTGAATCTGCTGTGTACTGATGCTATATAAATAAAGGTGACTTGACTTGATAGGTTAAAGCACAGCATGTTGCAGCAACAAGCATGTTGCCAATGACAACACACATTGTCAATATGATTGTATAAACCTAGCACAAGCATTTTACTGAAAATGAATAAATGGGCCTAAGCAACATGGAAAGCCTTAGCAAGAAGCATGTTGCCAATAACCCGAGAGCATTAAAAAGGAACTTAGCTTAGCTTTGTGAAGACATTCAGAGATGAATGGAGAGTGAAACATAGCCAGCTGTGAGATGGATGCTTGATCTCTTGATATCCTACTTGATGCGGGGAGTGCAGATTCCATTTGAACTTGTTCTTGAGTCAGTCACATTAGTATAACTCATGGAGTCCATGTCAATAATGCAGCGATGGAAGAAGCAATGCTAACTCAGTCACTTCCAAATCAGGCAGCTTATGATCAATGCAGCGAATTCACATGCTCAAGTTCACAAACTTGAATGAATCTGAGGTGAAGTCCATGAGGGGAACGAATTCCTTTCACTAAATTCCTGATTGCAGAATTCCTAGTGAGATGATAGGGTTTTGCCTGCCGCATTCACCATTTAATTAGCTATTGAGCAACGCAAAGCTGCTGATAATACTGAAGGACCTTGATAGGTGTCGTATTCTTATAAGTAGACGTGGATCAGATGAGAGTCAGCTGATACGAACTTGACTAACGTGACCTGCCAGAACTAAAGCTACACTTGATATTTAATTTATTAATCACAATACTTGTTGAACAGAAATATTTGCTGATATTTTTGTGTTACCTTTAACCTTTAAAGGGGAAGTCGTGGCCTAATGGTTAGAGAGTCAGACTCGTAACCCAAAGGTTGCGGGTTCGAGTCTCGTACCGGCAGGGATTGTAGGTGGGGGGAGTGAATGTACAGTGCTCTCTCCCACCTTCAATACCACGATTGAGGTGCCTTTGAGCAAGGCACTGAACCCCCAACTGAAAAAAAATGGCTGCCCACTGCTCCGGGTGTGTGTTCACTGCTGTGTGTGTGCACTTTGGATGGGATAAATGCAGAGCACTAATTCAGAGTATGGGTCACCATACTTGGCCACGTCACTTTCACTTTCACTTTTTTATGTTTCATCTATCTATTGTCTATCTATCTATCTTTAAACCTTGAACACTTAAAAAAAAAAAATCAAAACGTTAAGAGACGGCTGTCAAACTAACATTCAAAGTTTATCTTTACAAACTTTGCTTTAGTTAAAATTACAGTTATATCTAAATTACAGTTATAGATTTTAAAATCTATTTTCTTACATTCAAATATGAATTGCAACTCTGCATTCTGTTTGCTACCATCATTCAAATTCAATTCCAATGAATTGGAAATTAAAAGGTATTCTTTTTTTATTTCTTAATGGTACACAGCATGGTTCAATGAACTGTATCTTTTTTTCTCTGGGGCAATGACAGCTGAAATGCGGAATAGCTTTTTCCAAAGCATTAAGGTATGTGCCTACACAGACAAATAATTGCCCTGAGAAATAATTAAAAAGAGTGCTATGTAGCTCCAGTTTTCCCTATACACATTCACACATACTCACATATGCTTCAGAGCATACTGCCCATATAAGCCTTCAGCTTGTCTCAGAATATTGCGCACACACACACACACACACACTATATTAAGTCCCTCTTCTCTGCGGCCAGCCAAACTCTTATTTAATTAGGCTAATTAAGAAGCTAGAATAATCATTTCCTGATTACTCATAATTTTGTGCAGTTAAAGAATTGAGCAGACACATGAAGCCAGTACAAGTCTCTTCTTTCCCTTAACTGACCCAGTACACACACATTTTCTTGCTGTCTTTCCCTCTCTCTTGCTGTTAGTGTGAAGGACGACTTGAAGCTCCACTTCTTTCTGTCAGAGGTTTTATATGATGTGACACAATAAGCTCCTTAACACATGGAGTTAATGGACTTGATTTCTGAAAGTATGGGAAAAAAAACGAAACAACGAGGATAAGTGTCCTATACCAAACTTTCCTCAATTCACAGGCTTTTAGATGTCTACATATCTAGATATATAAGAGTTCTGATGGTACTGCTGGTTGTCGAACAGTACTAACAGTTTCAATACCAGGTAAAAACCATTCAGGAGCTTTAGAGATGGTACTAGATGAGATATGAGTGAGATACCAAATCATCACCACTGTGCCCTTAAAAAAGGGACGCAGTTACAATAAAAAGAACCCTTGAATGTGTCATAAAATAGACAGTTTGCTTAAAAACATAACACACAAAAATGAACCATTTTCAAATCATTATTTAAAAATTAAGTGCATTTTTAGTGCAGGGTGGAAAAAGTTTGTGAACCCTTAGATTTAATAACTGGTTGACCCTCAATAACCTCCACAAAATGTTTCTTGTAATTGCTGGTCAGAGGCACAAAGGGAATTTCATTTCATCAATATCTTTTGGATGTCAGGTGAGAAACGCTCTCGAGGCCATCACAAAGTTTCTGCAGTAGGAAAATGAAACATAAATGTCATCATTTACCCACTTTCATTTTGTTCAAAACCTATCTGGCTTTTTTTGTTCAGTGGAACATAAACTATTGTATTTAGCATAAAAAATCCAAGCCGCTCCTCTCCAACAAAAGTGGATAGCAACAAAAACATAAAAGTCCAAAAGTCCAAAGTTTAAGGTTTCAAACGACACGAGGATGAGTAATAAGGATTCAAAGGATGTTAATTTTGGGGTGAGGTAAATAATCAGTATTTTCCCAGCCATTCCCAGCTTTACGTCATATGTTAGGTAATAATAAACAACCAACAAAAAACTCATCATGTCTGTGTAGATTTCCCAGTCTCCTCTGCAACACCATATATTTGTATCCTAACTGGGCTACATGGAATTAAGCTAACGTGTGATTGGATGACACATCTAGTGGTCTTATAACTCCCCTCTTTCTCAGCACAGCTCCAGGGTCAGGGTGGCTGATTAACTTGTCCTCTTGGTGGAAATTTTCTTTGGATGCCAATTTCAGCCTAAAATCTTTTGTATTTTTCTAATAATGGTAGCAGGTAGGGGTCAGGCAGCTTTGCTGTACACCAGTGAAGACTGATGTCTTGCTTTAAATTGAAGCTTTTCTTTCAGTATTTCAAAGCTTTCTTATGGTCGTTTGTGCATGATTATGCTTTTTTCAGAATGGTGTTATGAACATATGCTGTAAGGAGGTGTTGCGTACAGCCAGCCGATCATTATCGGAAAATAAACCCAGGCAGGGTGACCTGGTATCACCCTGAAGGGGTTTATTTTGCAGTAATGACTGACTGACTGTACATCATCCCACTTATTACATGGCTTCTCACAAAATAAATAAACATTTGGACATGAAATATTGATTTAAATTAAAATTATTTTATAATCTTATCTGTATATTATTTAAAAGCTTCCACTAAGGAAAGCATAGTCCACTACCACGTAAAAAAAAAAAAAAAAATTCAGCCTAGCAACAAGATGAACATTCACCAACAACATACAGTCGAGTCTAATGAGGTCATTTTTATTATACAGACAATAACTGAGACGCAATTACTTGTTTGCATGAAACAAAAGAGTGTGAGTCCGTGGTTTGATACATGAAAGTAGTGCTGGTTTCAGTTACCCAGATCTGCATATATAAAGTGTTGCCACATATGAGGGATAGTAAAGGACAACAGTCGGGATCCAGGGAATTAAAAATCCTTTTTTAATGGGATCTGATTTTTAACGATAAAAGCATGCTGTGAGATACAAGGTTGTTAACTGTAATGGTATGCCTTTATTGAAGCTGTCAGTCTGCATTATCTGCCTTTTTTGAATAGTTGTGTTTAATAGCATAGAAACACACACTAAAATATCTATTTTAGTTCAAGGGAAAATATAAACTTACACAGAGCTCCTCAAAAAACAGAAGGATATAATCTCCATGTCTCTGGGTGACTGTGTGTTTCCCTTTGTCGTTCTATTTCTCTCTCTTTCTTACACACACACAAACACACGACAGTGAGGGGAGCCTGTGAATGACAGATTGCTGAACTGCTCATATGCTGTGTGCCTCGCTGGAAGAGCGTGAGTCACCCCCCACACACTTATCCATACACATTTATGTGCATTTATCACAGACGCATGGAATTAAAATCATCATCCATACATACATCCACGCATGTTTGTTTGCACAAAGCATTAGTAGACTTGATGCCATGATGATTTAAATAAACATAAATATATACCTCCATAGTCACGATGAGAAGCTTTCAGAAAACGACGCGCTCCGCACGCGCGCTCACGCATCCTGTTTAAAATATAATGAGCGTATTTAAGAGGCTTCTGTCTGTTGTGCGAGGGTGAATGTGCTTCAACTGGTGGCTGAAAAAATGGTCGGAGGTTTGTAATCTAACAATGAAAATCAGGGGGAAACAATGCTAGATGCTACTGACTATAGTGATTATACGATTATGCATAGTTAGAATAGCAAAGCTTGTAGCAAATAGATCGAACAGTCAAATAGAGTCCAAATAAACTTGGCATTTTGGCCCAGATTAATCTATCACGTAGAAATATGGCTAATGATAATTCAATATTTGGCACATGGTTTGATGTTTTAGGCCTAAAATTACACTTCTGTTTATTCATCTACAAAAGCGGGAGTAGGCCTATTCTTTTTTAGTCTAATAATTTTTATGCTAATCATTTTGCATATTTTGGGTAGGCATACTTGTAACTCATGATTGTATTTATACATTCTCATGTTTTTTTTAAATAAAATTTTTACTTACCTCTGTACAAAATCAAACATTATGATACTGGGTTGCCACTTGATGTCCAATATAAATTCTTGGTCTCGAAGCAAAACCGGTCGAGACCCAGTTGTGTTTGACGTCAGCGTTTATGGGTTTAGCAGTAACAGACCATCAGTTCTCAAAGATAATTGCTTCATAAATCAACAGCGCCCTCTGCTGGCTCACACAATCTCTTACGCGACAGCAGAATGTAGGCCTTGCTATGTACTGTATTTCTATAGAAGTTATATAACAATTACTCACTTGAAATGATAAACAGAGCACATCAGTATTGTAAGATAATCAACTTATGAGAACATTCTGGCAGGCAAATGATTAAATTTGAGAGGCGCTTGGTGTCCATTGAAAATAATATTGATCTATAAACGCATCCACGACCAGCATAGTTCAGTTTGGAATACAGTGTTCTTACTGATAGACAGTAGAACACAGCGTTCACAGCATATATAAATATCTTTATTCTATTTGCTTAGACTGTGATTATTGCCATGTACTGCAGAAATAGGGTTGCTATTTTATTTTGAGTGTGAGATGTTTAGTTCTCACTGAATAAATATTAATCTGATGACCTTGTATATCAATTAACTTCATGATCTATGCAGGAATATGTGCATATCAAATAAATTAACATATACAATTATATATATATATATATATATGTGTGTGTGTGTGTGTGTGTGTGTGTGTAAACCTACATACATACATGCATATACACAAATGCTGCTTGCATGAATATATGACAAGTAACCCATCTTTGTGTACAAAAATGAGTATATCATCACAATAATAGAATAGAAGCTTTTCTTTTGTTCAAAATAACCCCAAAGCTGCTAGTGGAGAAGTTTAAAATCCTTGAGTGTCCTGTCTGGTGAAAGTACCCAGCCAAGTAGCAAGAGTGCTGCCAGCACTGACCATGGACAGTCAGTAGGGCGACAATCGTCCTAGCATCTGGGATTTTAAAAAATGTGGATAAAATGAATGATTTCACCTTTTTTTTTTTAGGCTAGTAAGCAGGCTCCCACCTCATCACTGTTCTCAGGTATGTATTGACTAGTTACTGTGACACATGCAGTGAGAGCAAGTATGCACCTAAATCCAGATTTTTGCTTGGTAAACAGTGTGTCTGTGGAAGTTTAAAAAACTCTTATTAAGTAAAAGCACATTTTTTGGACGAAATTGGTTGCGTCATTGACCTACTCATAGCTTATGCCAGCTTTACTTAGCCCAAGCATGATTATTTTCCCTGTGAGGAATTTTATGCAGACAGCCAGCAGTAATCAGCACATGGGCTGTGCTTATTTTTGCAAACGGGAAAGGTTAATGTTGCTCAAAACTGTGGGAAAGGAATTGACCCTAGAAAATCAGGCTCAGAGTGGGAACATTTCTGACTCATGTACTCATGATGCACGATAAGCATGTAGGCCTATGTGAGTGAAAATGTGTGTGACAACCACTCAGGGCAACACACGGAATGATCTGACACTATTAAAAGATGTGCTGCGGGGTCCAGTGGAGCTGAAATCCTGAGATACATGAGCAGGCTGACTCATATATGAGTCCACCAGGGGTTGAACGACTTCTGATTTTTTTAAAGTCGACTTTTATGTGATGAAAGTCGGGTCGAAGTCGATTAGTCACTGATGGCGTCATTAATGAACAAATAAGTCTGGAGCTGTGATAAACACCTTGTGCACAGCTATGGCATATGACACAGCGCTGCCCACATGGGGTGAGCCTGATTTCACCAAGTACAACATGTTCCTGGATCAACACCCTTGTTGATCCTGGAACAACATTCCAATAAACCAATCAGAATTGAGATATAACTTTTCAGGAAATATCTGTTTTAGGCTTAAAATCAGGGTTTGGTGCTTCTACACCCTTGTTAATCAGCTATCATTTCCCTCTGATTTTAGGAACAAATTATGGGTAAGGTTAGGTTTAGGGGTAGGGATTGGGATTGGGATTGGGTTAAATCTATATTTTCTGACAATAATGTTGATCCAGGATCATCAAAAGATGTTGATCGAGGAACATGTCTTACTTGGCAAAATCACGGCGACCGCCCACATGGCTATTGCTCCTGTAACAGCTCATTTTTATCAGTTCTTTTGTCTTTGGGTCGTTATATTTCTCACAGATTTCTGCTCGTTCTAAATCAGATACAGATAAAGTAGCACAGTAAAGATTACATTAATATGAATGCATTAGTGAGAGCGATTGCATTAAATTGATCGAAAAGCGACAGTTTTGTAATGTTACAAAAGATTACTTTTTTGTTTTCTACACATCATGGAATCCTGAAAAAAATGTATTGAATGTATTGTTGCGTTCACCAAAATATTAAGCACAACTTTTCTAAACATTGATAATAATAAGAAATGTTTCTTGAGCAGCAAATCAGCATATTGATTTCTAAAGGAACATGTGACACTGAAGACTGGAGTAATGATGCTGAAAATTCAGCTTTGCCATCACAGGAATTAAGTACATTTTATAATATATTAAAATAGAAAAACAGTTATTTTAAATTGCAATAACATTACACTTTTTATTGCATTTTTGATCATAAGAGACTTCTTTCAAATACAATAAAATACAATAAAAATGTTTAAAATTAAAAAGTTGTTGTAAATTGTAATAATATTTTACAATATTACTATTTTTTACCGTATTTTTGATAATATAAATGCAGCCTTAGTGAGCATAAGAGACTTTTTTTTTTTTTTTTCGAAAATATTGTCCCCAAATTGTAGCTGAGCATTACACCCACACACACCAATATTTATTTACAGCCCCATATATTTGCACCAGCATGTGGCCTCAGGACAAGTGAAATCAGGAGTGAAATATGAACAGTAAAAATAAAATGTCTTTTATATGCTTACTGAAAGTTTTTTCAAGATGATTAATAAGAACAAGACTCACAGTAATATGTATCCCTTTTAATACTGCTAGCGTTCGCATTAGATTAGTGATGGTGCATAAAATACTGTCCTGATCCAATGTAATTTACTCGCGCTCTGGCACAAACAAACATTGTGCTCATTTGCATACATTTTCTTTGCTTAGACTGACATCTTAAAACACAACAAAAATACACAAGAAGAGACCATAATGGGTCCCATGGCTATCACTTTAAAGTGGTGTTGATTAGTACTGCCTCTGTGTAACTAATGGCGCTTTTCCACTGCGTGGTACGACTCGGCTCGACACGGCTCAGTACGGCACGGCACGGCTCGGTTTGCGTTTCCACTGCAGTTCAGTACCGCTTTAGAGTGGGCGGGATTATTCACATGTCGTTACAGTTGTGCCGCCTCTACTGCCGCGACTCCTAAAAACTTTTTCATTCGCGTCTCCCCGTGCCATACCATGCAGTGGAAAAGCGCCATAAAATTACTAAATGTGAGACAAGTGACATTTAACAACAAGACCAAAGCGGATAAAATATAGTATATTATCATACCTATTAACACCTTGCGTGAAATTCGCAGCTGTAGATGACATCATAACCATCTGGCCCCTTTCACACAGCCATCAGATATAATATAATTCTCATCAGAAGAAATATGTCATTGATAAAATGTAAATAATCTTTGGTGTGAGACATTGTCTTTAAAATACTGCAAGCATCAAGACAATGCAGTTCATTTTCTCTATATATATTAGAGGATCTTGGTACCTAATCATATTATAACGCATGAAAATCTCTGTATATTTTGACTTAAATCTACAATGTGGCACACAATAAAATATAATATTACAATGTTCTCAAGTAGGATCGTAGTGAAAGAACTTTGGAAGCATTTTGTCATTCTGATCCCAACTTAACGCACTTAATTCAATTCTAAACCCGTACCTGTGTACCATCTGTCATCTGTTCAGAGAAAACAAATCAATCATCAATAAAAATGGCTGTGAAACAGGCTTAAACCTGGGCGCCTGTAGGCATTTACGGATTCCAGAGCTGGAGCTTGATGCTGTCCTGTGGTTTTACACCACCTCCACGTAGTTAGCAGGGTAAAGGCCCTCTTTCCCTCCGTCCATCATGCCTCTGCACCAACCCTGATCATCCTCATCCTCAATCTTCAGAAACTCCTCACCTGAACACACACACACAAACATAAAGCTTCAGAGGTGGTACACGTATCATACAGACACATAATATATGAATACACAAACATAAACAAGGGCAGCTTACCTGCTTTGAAGGACAGTTCATCTGTCTCCTGCCCAACATAGTCATAGAGAGCTCTGACTCTCACTCCTCCAATCATTAGACTGAGATGAGGAGGGAAAACAGACAGTCAGTAAAATAAGCCCTATCTTAAAAAATGTTACTGACCACTCCTACCTTAGCAACTGTCACTATCCACTAAATCAGCAGACAAGCCTTTGCTCTTTTCTAATGCAAATCTTGTATGTGTGGATAGTTTTGATCAAAACTTTTTGTTGCCTTTTGTTGGATAATTATGGAAGCCCATTTCTGCCACATAAGAAAAAATAATTTGTAAATCATAAGTTAGAGATAAAAAGTCAAAATGATGACATGCTCATAATTATGAGATAAAAGTCATAATTATAAACAAATCTTCTAATAATAATGACTTTTCATCTAATAATTTCCAATATGTTACATTTTGAGTTTTTACTCAATTATAATTTAGTATCTCATAATTTCAACTTGTTTGTCATAATTCTGTGACTTTTTATGTCATATTTCTGATTAACCTAAAAAGCTTTTTTTCTTTTCTTATGTGGACAAAAATAGTCTTCCATTATAATACATCAAAGAAACTTAAATCCTTATTTGTTTATTTCTTAAATATAAACTTTTTAGGAACCATAAAAAACGTACAAAACTAATCTGTGAAACACTAGACCAAAAGAAGGAAATTAAAGGAAATTGGGACAATTTTAGGGTCAATTTTTTCCACATTTGACTAAAAATTATACCAAATACTATAACATTTCGGACTATTAAGGTCCTTGGATAGGTTTAAACAGAATTTATCCAAAAATACTGTAACATGTTGTTGCCAGAGCACTTATAATACACAGAGAAGATAAAAGCTGATTTATTCCCTTTTTCTAATCTTCCTGAGAAGTCATGAAGTCTGTAGACTACAATATGCGTCTCCTATTATTCTCAAATCATGCAGAAGCATGTAGAACGTAGAGCATTAGTAAGAATTTGCTCCAAGAATATTAATGTTATTAACTTAACATCATTTCATTTACATATTGATTCAGATTATTGTACTGTATTGTTGATAGCAATTAAATGGTTCACAGAACCATAGATAACTAAATGTTATTACTTGTAATGTCTTTTAAATTAAAGTTTTTTTTCTCTTTTAAGTTGACTGGGATCAACATTTGCCTCAATTCTGATTCACAGTCTCCACAGTCTTACTCACAATACTGCATAAATTATTTATTTTTTTAAAGAAAAACAGCCAGAATGTTTTGCAATGTCACAATTCATTCTAGTATTGAATTTAATATTCAATCAATGTTTGCTTCTGTATTTTACGGAAAATTTCACTGTTCAATCCCGAACTCATTCCTTGTCAAGCTTGTCTGAGCAATAGTATCCAAGGGGACTGAGCTTTGTAATGGGTCAATACACAGCAGCAAGCAATTACAAGGCCTGAAGTTCAAAAAGGCCTAGTTTGGTTTGTAGTGAATAACAGTCAGGCAGCCTAGCGCCATGAAGCCCCACAGCAAATATCACTGTAGTAAACTGACCTTCTCTCCATCACTACTGCTTTCTGCTCCACCTCCTTCTTTCCCTTTTTATGCTTCTTGTCTGGAGTCCACTCCTGAAATAGAAAGAGAGCGAGAGACAGAGTGAGTGAAGGAGTAAATGTGGGTTTTGGCACAACAGAATACAGTCTATTTGAAGACGTGCCTCTGTGAGATACATAAATATCACAGATAACAACAAAGATGTCACTCTAACACCCTCAAGAATGCATTAACCTCAAAACTTTAGTTTAAAACAAACCTTAAGCCTAAAGTGTTACAGTTTGTTTTTGCTACGGACAATATGAATGTGGCTTACTGCACATTTCTCATTGTGAATAATCCACCTTATTTTTAATGTAAGAGCAAGTGCGATCATTCGTAACTTTAATGTGCAAGGCTTCCAGTTATTTTAGTTGTACAAAAACAGTAAGTTCTGCTGCTTGATATTGCAAACTAATATTTGTTATCATATTATTTTAATTTATTATTGTAACTTATTTAATTATTCTACTCTACTTACAGCAGATAATGAATCTGAAGTCTTGCACATTCACAGAACATAGCTTACTTCTGTATCTCGAGATAAGGTGGATAAAACAGGTGAAAAGTCTCATAGTCTTGAGTGAATGAGGATCCAGAATATCACAGATATGTGAGGTCGGGCTCTTTTAAAACAGGCCATTATGCCACCATCTAGAAACCACCCAGAACACCCTAACAACTGCATAGCAATACCATGGCAACCACCCACAACACCCTCATGGCAGTGAGTTGTGCACAAGCAATCATGTAAGATTAAAATGAAGTTTTAGCTAATGTTTGTCAATGTAAATGCATTTGCAATATTAACTGTATGTATCTACCTGAAACTGAGGCCAGTCAGTGGGCATTCCTGGCCCGTGTGTATTCTTCCACCAGCGCAAATCTTCCTGCTCGCTGATGGACATCAGAGTGTTATGGAGCTCATTGTACACGGTTTTTACGCTAACAGAGAGAGATAGAGAGAGAGAGAGAGAGAGAGAGAGAGAGAGAAAGAACTTGTATCATTTACTCATTGCGAGTAATAATGAAATGGACAGAAACTGAGATTTCACCCGTATAACCCTTCTCACACACCTCTCGTTGTTGGTGACATCCAAGTGTCTGTGGATGGACAGGAAAGCCTGTTTGAGGAAGCTTATCCTCTTCCTCTCCTCTTCTTGTGATTGGTCAAAGATAGACTCCATTTCCTCCATGTAGCGTGGAGCATAACGTGTCACTTCCTCAAGAACCTTCTCATAGCGGGCACGCACCTGCAAACAGGAATTTGCAGCCAGTTAGTCAGATGTGTTGTGTTTATGTGCCACTTCAGATTGAACTGGATGTTGAATGCAACTTCAAAACAATTTTGGGTAACACTTTACAATAAGGTTCCATTAGTTAATGTTAGTTAATGTGTTAACTAACATGAACAAACAATGAACAATTCATTTATTACAGTATTCATTAATCTTTGTTAATGTCAGTTAATAAAAACACACCTGTTCCACCTTTATTTGACCCTCTAACTCTAGCACTTTTACTAAGTAATTGTTAACTAATGAACCTTATTGTAAAGTGTTACCCAATTTTGAAATTGTCCAAGCAGTTTTTTCCAAACAATAAAAATGCATGGTTAACTTTTTATAAATAACTATAAAATATATACAGTGCCCTCCACTAATATTGGCACCCTTGGTAAATATGAGCAAAGGTGGCTGTGAAAATAAATCTTCATCAATTATCTTTTTGATCTTTCATTCAAAAAATTCACAAAATTCTAACTTTTCATTGAAATAAAACAACTGAAATTGGGGGAAACTCATTATGAAATAAATGCTTTTCTGCAATGCATGTTGGCCACAATTATTGGCACTCCTATAAATTCTTATGAGTAAAATATCGCTGAATTATTAATTATTCCCATTCATATTTCAATTTTTTTTTAGCACACCAGGGTGACTAGGAGCATGAAATTGTTCAGCCATGACTTCCTGTTCCACAGGATTATAAATATGAGGAACACAAAGGCCAAATTCCCTTAATCATCCATCACAAGGAGTAAAATCAAAGAATATAGTTGATGTGCAGAACAAGATTGTTGAGCTTCACAAAATAGAAAGTGGCTGAGATAAGAAAATAGCTAAAGCATTGAAAATCCCCATTTCCACCATTAAGGCAATAATTAAAAAGTGAAAGTATGGTGTATCATACTCGGAATTTGTGCTCTGCATTTAACCCATCCAAGTGCACACACACAGCATTGAGTAGTGAACAAATCACACACCCGGAGCAGTGGGCAGCCATGTTTGCTGCGGCACCGGGGTATAAGACCGGGGTATGAGACCCTTGAGCAAGGCACAAGGGTCTCACCTCAGTTGTGGTATTGAAGGTGGAAGAGAGTGCTGGTCATTCACTCCCCCCACCGACAATTCCTGCCGGTACTGAGACTCGAACCCATGACCTTTGGGTTACTAGTCTGACTCTGACTCCCACAGAAGTTCCAATCAACTAAAGATGTTACAAATATGCCTGTAAGAGGATGTGTGTCTATATTGTCCTAATGCATGGTGAGGAGGAGAGTTTGAGTGGCCAAAGACTCTCCGAGGATCACAGTTGGAGAATGGCAGAGATTAGTTGAGTCTTGAGGTCAGAAAGCCTAAAAAAAATATCAAACAGCCCTTACATCACCACATGTTGTTCGAGAAGGTTTCAAGAAAAATCCTCCTCACTCATCCAAAAACAAACTCCAGCATATTCAGTTGTCAGACACGACTGGAACTTCAAATGGGACTGGCTTCTATGGTCAAATGAAACTAAAAAAGAGCTTTTTGGCAGCAAACCCACCAGATGGGTTTGGTGCAAACAGGGATAAAACGTACCCCATGCCCACAGTCAAATATACTACTGGATCTTTAATGTTGTGGGCCGTTTTTTCTGCCGGAGATCCTGGACATCTTGTTCAGATACATGGCATCATGGTTTCTATCAAATACCAACAGATAAAAAATCTAAACCTGACTGCCTCTGTTAGAAATCTTACAATGGGCTGTGGTTGGATCTTCCATCAGGACAATGATCCAAAACAAACATCAAAATGAACACAAAAATGTGTCACTGAGCACAAAATGAGGCATCTGCCATAGCCGTCCCAGTTCCCTGACCTGAATCCTATAGAAAAGCACCTATCTTTGCACCTGAGTTGATTCTCCACATCCTGTGCTGTAGATTAATTCTTGATCAAGTGTGCAATATATTGCATGATTTCACTGCATCATTAAGCAGCCTGTAAATGTAAACATTGGCGGTTCGTCGGGGGAGGCAGGGGAGGCACAGCTTTCCCAAAATTTTGAGGTGAAAATGAGATGAGGACGATTTAATGATAATAAAATTCACAATTCATTTCAATTCATGTCTCAGAATGTGTATTTTTTGTTAATTTCACAGCTGTAATACCATATCATGTTACGGAAGTTGGAAAGCGCTGATTTTCTATCGCAAGGTGTCGAATCTGCTGATGTAATTACAACCGCTAATGATAGAGAAGGGGAGGGGCAGGCTGGGGGAGAGCTGAGCTCTCGTGCCTCCGTTGGTAAAAAAAATTAGCCAATCACCATCGAGTGTTCATTTTCAGCGCTGAGGAGTGTTGAGAAAAGAAACCTCGCAGAGGAGGCCTAGCCTCCCTTCTGATATCAACCAATCATCA
>NW_015666573.1:752199-763720 GCF_001515625.1 Sinocyclocheilus rhinocerous
TATATATACAAATTTAGGGAAAACAGCCTAAGCTGGATATAGGCTACAGCAGTCGGCTTAATTAAATGGCGCAACAGGCAGCTCTCTTTTAACACAGACTTTTAAGAAGGGATGGATGTTTGCTTCAAGTGATAGGCCAGGTAAGTGAAATTATATTATCTTGTTGTATGTTTGTCGTTTTCTGACTAAAAGCAACCAAAAAGCCATTTTAAAGTGGTTAAGCAAATAATAATAATAATAATCGGCAGGGATCCCCAGACCAATACAATTAGTGTGCCTCCTCTATTTTAAAACCCACGAGCCGCCACTGAATGTAAACGTTTTTTTTTCTGCTTCCTTTTCCTGACTCGGATGATAAAAGACAATTTGAAACTCTCTGCTATTTTCTTTCTGATAGTCTCCTCCACACAGCACTCACTTTCTCTGTCTCCTGGTGAGCAAGTTCGGTCTCTTCCTGGATCTTTCTCTGTTTCTCAATGGCAATGTCAGGGTTGCCTTGAGCATGGGCCTCCCGCTCACGAGCCATGTGTTCCTTACGGCAAGCTTTGTGAAATGCTGACTTGGCCTTCTCTAGCTGCCACAAAAAACAAAACAAAAAAAAAAACACATCCAGGTCAGATTCATGTAGGACAGGTGTTATAGTATTGCACACTTTATACATTCATTTTCAAAAATTCAACAGTTCATTATTCAACAATTACCATATGTAAACATTTATCTGGAGACATTTTTTGTCCCTACAATACTGTGTACAGAACAAATAAAATGAGAGAAATTTTAACCACAGAACTACAATGCTTGCATTACCTTCTTCAGTCTCTTGGCCCAGGGCTTCTGAGCACGTGAGAAACCAGTTTCAAAATCCTGGGACTCTTTGAAACCTCCAAATATCTTCTTATGGAAAGTCTCCTTCTGCCACGTCCGGATGCGGTCTCCGTCCTCTGACACCAGAGTACGGCAGATGGAGGAGTGCAGTGAGGAGAAGCGGTCAGCAGAAGAGAGGAAGCACTGCCATGCTTGTAACAGAGAGCCGTAGAGAGGACCTGGACAAAGATGAAGACAAACACATTCATGAAATAAATGTGAGGACCATTTAAGGTCACAAAAAGAAACTTCTTCATCAGATACTAAACTAAAGATGTGGGCATCTCACATTAAACGCAAGTCACAGCTCCTTAACTATATGACATCTGTGCTGCTCTCGACAAAAGACTTAGTCTTTTACGTTATCTTCAAAATACTACTCATACTAATCTTTTTCAGTATGCAGTATGTACACACTCAACAGTATGCAAAATTTTATGTGCATTTAAAACCAACATTTGTTCAAATGTGGGAAATATTGTATCCAGTGCAAATTTGTTGTTTCATTTCCAGTGTGGCATATAACATATCACCTGTGATTACTACTTTCTCCTTCTCATTATTTATTTATTATTTGATCATTCTGTCAAAACTGAACTTATTCTCAGACTAAATTTGATCAAATAAAATTCATAATAATCATTTTTATTTCTGAGATGAATTTGAATTAAACAACATAGTGAAGTCAAATGACAACATTATAGCATGTATTTAGCATAGTTCTAACATTAATTGAATAAACATAAGGTATACACTGAGGTAAGCATAAGCTCAATAAAACATTTATTGTTATTTACGCCATACTATTTTTAAATATCATGCAGTATACAGTAAGCAATATGCTTGTATTGTTTGTCAAAAATACCAAAATGCAAACGAAAATGCAACTCTGAACATGATGAATTAAAATAGTGAGGTCATGTCACAATCATTTAGCATACTAGCATTACTGTAATGTTGTAAAGTAAACATAACATAAAACATTTATCATTATTTACTATTATGCATACTTTTTTAATAACATGCAATATACAGTATACACTACACAGTATGCAATACGAAATATGCTAGTATTGTGTTCTAAACATTTAACATTTGATTGAAAATTCAAAATAATAATTTTATATTATTTTATTTTAATTAATATTATTTTTTAATCATAATAAAATAATCAGGAAATGAATCATTGATTGTTCCTTAACTTTTTGAATTAAGTAACAGTCAGGTTATGTTAAATTAGCATTTAATTAGAACTGTTGTAATGTTATAAGAAAACAACATAAGTAAACGTGACATAAATAATTTACAATTATTTACTACACTGAACAAAATTATAAACGCAACACTTTTGTTTTTGCCCCCATTTTTCATGAGCTGAACTCAAAGATCTAAGACTTTTCTATGTACACAAAAAGCCTATTTCTCTCAATATTGTTCACAAATCTGTCTAAATCTGTGTGTTAGTGAGCACTTCTTCTTTGCCGAGATAATCCATCCACCTCACAGGTGTGGCATATCAAGATGCTGATTAAGACAGCATGATTATTGCACAGGTGTGCCTTAGGCTGGCCACAATAAAAGGCCACTCTAAAATGTGCAGTTTTACTGTATTGGGGGGGTCCGGGGGGCCCGAAAACCAGGGGGCAAAAACAAAAGTGTTGCATTTATAATTTTGTTCAGTGTATTCTGAATGCTATTTTTTATATAACAAGCAATATACATTTATTTTGTATATTGCGATTTCCCCCCCACTTTCCATTGTTTTACTTCAATGATAGGTCAGAATTTTGTGAATTTTTGAATGACCGATCAAAAGGATAAACAATGCAGATTTATTTTCACAGCCAATTTTGCTCATATTTACCAAGGGTGCCAAAATTAGTGGAGGGTACTGTATATTTATATAATAAATTAATACAAATGCTGTTATTTAGAACATACTATTCATTTTCAATCCTGAAAAAAAATATTTTTTGAAATTTTTCTTGAGCACAGAATCAACATGGAATAAATTACATTTTAAAATATATTAAAATAGAAAACATTTGTAATTGTAACTTACAATTGTAAGTTGCAATGATATTTCACAATATAAATGTTTTTTTACTGTATCTTTAATCAAATATATATATAAAAAATATTGGTCCATATATCAGATAGGATTTCAACCCAGGTCCTCTTGAATGCCAATCAAAAATGTCACTTTACACGTATTAGGGATTACTAAATTGTGTTGTTTAAAAGTACAGTCATCTGTTTTTTTTCTTTGCATTTTATTGATTATATTAATATACAGTACATACTGCACAATATGCAGGAAGCAATTTGTTTTCTGTTCAGAACATCTTGATCAAAAATGCAGTACTCACTGGCATCCACTAGGGGTTTCCACTTGGTACTCCATTCGCTAAGTTGCTGCGCGTACTGTCTCTCGACCCTGGCCCTCTCTTGGAAACATGCCACTATATCATTACATGCCTGGAAGGCATCTTCGGTCCTCTTCACTGTCCGCTGGTAATTCCCTGGCTGAGACACAGACAGATAGAACATGGATGAAACTAAAAGGTTAATTGTAAAATATAGAGGGAAAAGAAAATGAAAGAATAGCACTTGGCACTAAAGGTTTGTAGGCTGTTTAAGAGGTCAAGAATGAGGTATTTACTGTACGACACAGGAAAGACGTCCCTCTCTCTGAGGGACTGGCCTCATTTCTTTTCCAGCAGGGTCACTGAGTTTGTTTGCTATGGACTGGACAAGTTAGCGGTATTGGGTAAGGTTTGTTTAGAATATAAACATCCAAAGACAACATGTGGTGTGGAAAACCAGAACCCAATTCAAATATTATTCCCCCGGAAAAAAAAAAAAATAATAATAATCTGCGACTAGATGAGTACCAGCAAGTCGAGAGAATTCAGGCCACGGTAAGTGGGGCATCACATGGACAGCGCAGTGAAAGGGGTTGATTAACTGTAATAACACGATAAATGAGAGAGAATGAGGGAGGAGGGCGAACATAATGACATTTCCAGAATGGGCGTCGTGTTTGCTGATGTGGAGTGTGCTCTTCCATTTTATTAGCGGCTCCCCCACAATTTTATCAATTCATCTCTCTCCTCTACATCTTCCTTCTGTGTTATTCTTTGTCGGCTCTTCCTCTTTCTCTCTCTCTTAGCTGTGGTTTGCACCACATATTTTCCCCAGTCTGAGGAAAAAGTAAAAACAGCTGAGGAATCTCAACTCCGGCCAAGAGCGGTGCAGAACAGCACCTGCCAACCAATCAGAGAATCACAGAAATCAAACAAATAACACAATCCCTGTCAAACGGAATATAACATTCAGCTGGACTCAAAGCTGCACAATATTTAAGCAGAACTGTTTTACTGATCAAACAAGCCTATTTAAAAATCAACCCCATTCAACTCTGGCTGAAACTTTTTGCATTTCATCACTGCAATCTACAGTCAGTGCTGTGGTTAACCAATCACAGCGTCTAGGATGAACACAAAAACCCTACAGCGCTCAGTACTGGTCAGCGGCCAGCCAATTAAAAGGTAGGACACGCAAAAAACCCTTGCAGGCTATAGCAGTGCGGTTGTTGTAAACTGACAGAACATCGTTGGTCAGAGCATTTCACCTAAAACCGTAGCACTGGTCCAGCTCCAGATGGGATGGCAACTCTGCAAAAAGAGCTGAGGCCAAAAAGAGAGCTGAGGAGAATCTTAAACAGCTTCATACAGCTCTCAAAGAGCTCTAGATGTCATTGATAATAAAAACAAATCACCACAGGAAACTCCATAAATATTCATCAGATAAAATTCACCTACAATGTATATGTGGGATACAATTACATGCATATTCAATTACTGTAAATGCAAAACTACTTTTTAGCAATGAAAATACATTTTAATGATCATTTGGTTCCAAAAAAAGGCAGTAAAACCCCAAATTACCTACTTTATCGGGACAAGCCAACTGCCCCCAGGAAAAGGAATATAAATCAATTTAATAAATAGATTAAATAATATCTTAATGGAAATCTAAAATGCTTTTTGGTTTCTGTTGGGCTTCCAAGAGGCTTCAAAATAAAGACAACAGTGCTGAGGAGAAGGTTTCCAGTATAATGCTGTAATGCTTTGGATAAAAGCAACTGCTAAATAACAGCTTGCTATTTACTTTCTAACTAAATATAAGTTTGAACATGAACATGACAGTTAATAGTGCCTATATGTAATTATATAAACAGTATCATCACATAATTACCATTATTAGTATCATAAGAACCTATTAGGAATACTTTACCTACTGCACTAATATAAAACAGAAAACTAAATGTAAAAAATTTGAAACATGAGCAAATACACCTAATTTTTATCCATAGGGCGTTTTAAAGGGGTCATATGATGCTGCTAAAAAGAACATTATTTTGTGTATTTGGTGTAATGAAATGTGTTTATGCGGTTTAAGGTTAAAAAAACATTATTTTCCACATACTGTACATTATTGTTTCTCCTCTATGCTCCGCCTTTCTGAAACGCATCGATTTTTACAAAGCTCATCGGTCTGAAAAGCGAGGTGTGCTGTGACTGGCCAACTATCCAGTGCGTTATGATTGGCCGAATACCTCAAGCATGTGTCGGAAATGTTACGCCCCTTACCATACTTTCCATGTGCCCCGGCGCGACGAGACAAAACCAAAACGGATTCAACGAAGGAGCGTCCGGCGGGATTGCGGCAACAACATGTGACGATCCCGGCCTGGACTCGGCTTCAATCACGGTGAAAGCCGATTTGGCGATCCACAGCGCAAAGTTGGTGTATTTCCTCAGCGACCAGCACGGATCAGCTCTAGGCATGACGAAGCGGATATCGTCCTCTTTTGGAAGGCCAAACAAAGTAGTTTCGCTTTCACAATGAAACACACAGTGCCTTCACAACATGGCGGCGGCGGCAACAATACTACAGCGAGAATAAAAGTTACGCCTTCTTTCTTTGCGTGAACATTTGGCGGCGTTATGCAAATCTTCCCACATCGTGACGTAGACATGTTGGGGGCGTGTTAGAACGAGCCGTTTTAGGTAGGCGTGGCTGACTCTTAACTTTTATAAAGAATATTTCTTTGGATTTGAGACTTTAGTCTTTGCAACTTTACAGATCTTCTTTATGCACCAAGAGCTTGTAACACTCCAAAGAGAAAGGAAAAATTGAAATCGCATCATATGACCCCTTTAAGGTTAAGCCAGAAAGACTTCTGAACATGCCAAATGCGAAAATACTACAGAATTGCTAGTCTAAAAAATACTGTGAGTATTACTGAGTACTATTTTCAAACATTTATAAAGGTATTAAAAGGCAAGGTTCTGCATGATCCCCAGCAGCACTGGAGAGCAGAAAAGCAAACCGATTGGGGAGCTGAGAGACAAAAGCTGAGCTAATTAAAATGGGTGGAGGCACGATGGATGAAATTTACAGACTCAGACTAAAGTTTAAAGAACCATAAAACATGCTGCAGTAGTCTCAAAGAAGTAAAATAGACTTCACTTGAATATTAATCTTCATTTGGTTAATGTAGATTGTTCAGAAGCTTTTGTGAAGCTTTCCACTTTAATGTCCAAACAAATCTTGTCATCTGTTGTTGCTCCAACTGTTTAGGTGTTAAAACCAAGTCAAGCTACATCGCCCACGTGCATGTCTGCTAACACATACATAACAAAGCAGGAGCGGATGGTATTTTCTAGAGGTTCATCACCATGTCTGAGTCATTGCTGTTCTTCCTCCCCCTCTCACTTACCATCCAGAAGCTCTGATTGTTGGCATCCTCAGGGCCTGTCTCTGCCGAGAGCGTTGACATGATGGAGTCTGGTATAGAGATATGATAAACAACATTTTAAGGCATTAAAGGTGTACTAATTTTCCTCATTAAAACAGTTTTACAGAAAAAGTAGCTAATAGTACCTTTGAAAAACGTTTAAAATCAACTATATTCACATGAGATGACCACAGTGTTTTAAGCTACATAGGGCAGGTCGCCTCGTAGAAGCCGCCATGTTGAGATCACATGACAAGCTAAATGCTACTCACTTCACCTCAATAACCCCCTGTTATTGGATACTTTCATTTGTGGATTAAATTTATCCTTGCTGACTAATGAATATCAAATTTCTACAGTGGCATTGAATAAACAAAAACATTTGTTTTTGCGTGATTCTGCACCCACACCACTAGGTGTCAGTATAAGTCCAAAATGCCTGGTGAATCAAATAGCTCAACAAACAAAAAACAGTTACTGATGCATCTTTAGAACAAAATTACTAGTAGTTTTTTTCTTCGTTTAGCTGTGAGAAATAGAGGTCAGTAGTTGGGCTAGTACTCTCCATTCGACATTCCAGAGGGACAAATGGCTGGAATTTATTTCTAGCTTGTCTTAACAGGCAGACAATAGTCAGATATGTGTGACAGAGCTGAATCGCATAGCCTACTGTGTCTAATAGCATGCAGGGAGGGCCTTGTGTTTTACCAGCTTTCTTCTATTTAAACTACAGTTTACGAACTGCGTCGGGAAGTGCATGGCTCCAACAAACAAGTTTAATGGTCTTGAAGTCTAGTTCTGGAAGAAAGGAGGGTAGTTATATTCAAGTTTGTTTACAGAGGATAAAAGAGCTTTCTGGATGAAAAATGTGTTGCTGACTAGTTAAAGTGTAAAAAATGAAATGGCTCAAAGCAGATGTAAGTGTTGAAGTGGGTTACAGTCAGACAGATAGTGCTTAATACTCTCCACTGCTATCTGCCTTGATCCAGAGCTCTGGGCTTTGACATTTGAGCCATCCCAAAATAAACAGGGGTGAAAGTTCACCAACACAAACACATACTCAAACACACACACACACACACACACACACACAAATACACTTCTCTTCTTAAACCACATGTTCATGAGCTCTTTGACACAAATGCTTGCAAATACAAGCCCATGTGGCCCACACAGGAACATGTTTGAGCTGCCCTGAACACACACATGCCAGAAACACACGCCATTGACAGCACAACATGCCTGTGGCCATTTGTTTCTATAAATGCAATAAACCACATTTTGTCACAAGACATGGAGAGAGAACAAGATGACAGAAGGGAAGTGCATGAACAAGCTGTTATTTGTCTTTTCTACTCTCTCTCTCTCTCTCCCTCTTAGAGTGTCCATGCAGCCTCAGTGCATTATCCCACACTGTCTCTTCCTATCGCCTTTTCCCATTGCAGGGGTCATGGGTAGAGTAAATCACTTTATATTTGAACTTTAACCTCACTTCCTGTTCCCCCCTGTTCCTCTACCTCCAGACAGTCTTGTGCTCTCAGAGAATATGAGCAGGGACTAGTTTAAAGGGACAGTTCACCCAAAAATGAAAATTCTGTCTTTAATTTCTTATCCTTTTGTTATTCTAAATCTATTCGATTTTGTTTTGTGAAAGACCAAATGTTTTGAAAAATGTGGTTTGTTGAACAGAGAATTAAGCTTTCAAGCTTCCAAAAGGAGGCAAAAGCATCATAAAAAGAATCATAAAAGTGATTCATATGATTCATACGTAAATTATTTTAAGTTAGATCTTTGGAATTAAATTTAGTTATTAAAAAAAAAAAAACATCTGAATAAATCGTTCATAAATCAGACTGATCCAGTTCTTAAAGTTGATATATAATGGAAGAAATAACAGGTCTTTTCTTCCATATTGTGACATACATCAGAGTGGAACAGATTATGAAAAAAGAAAAAATATATAGGACAGGGACTTGGTTCTATCCATTGTTTGTTAATTGAATGAAGACAGATGTAAATACAGGTTTTTGGTCAACTGTAAGAAAAAGGCGGGTTTTATGCAGACTCAGCGACTGGAGAAATCCGACATATTTCACCAGAGAGAAATCTGTCATTTCCCCGAAAGATTCAGATATGACATTGTAATTAAAAATTTGCAAATAAATAAATAATAAAAAATTAAACATCCATGGATAAATCGTTCAATACGATGCGTTTAGAAAATAGATAGGGTGAATACTAAATGGGAAGATTTTCAGTAAATTAATATTTAAATTTCAGTCTGTTTTTCACTCAAAACATGAATTCAGAAGACACATAGAAAATGTATTGCACAAGCCAATTTTCTATACTTTTATGATGCTTTTACATCAGTTTAGGAGATTACACAATTTCGTCTGCATTCACAACTGCATGGGGGGAAAAAATCAACTACATTCATCAAAAGTTCTCCTTTTTTGTTCCAAAGAAGACAAAGTTATGTGGGTTTAAAGCAACATGAGGGTGACATGTGATAACAGTGTTTTCATTTTTTCCACTGTTGCCTGTTTGCATTCAGCCTTTTGTGTGAGGTTAACCTAACAGTCTCCAGAAGGGTTTAATCTTCATAACCCATCTCTGTGGATCACACTGGATCCTCACGCAAATGTATGTACAATTAAATAAAAGGATGAACACATCTGCTTGACTGAATTAAATGATCACTACCTGGGGATAAATTGTTAATAGATTGAATTGTTGAGGTACTCTAAAACGTCTAAGAAAAACACCATCTAAAACAGCAAGTTATAAAGAACTGGATTTTGGAGAAGACAGAAGTACATTCAAAATGGAGATCAAAAACTATTTGAAAGTTTTGAAAGGTCCTGTAACTGGAGAGGAGGGAATGACCCATTTCTCTGAAAATATCATCATGACGTTGCTGTGAATCTCCCTCTTCTCTCATTTTCTCTTTTCTCCCCATTTTCAAAGCCCCTCAAACCCCCATACCCCTCACCCACCCTGGCTCTCTTTTTCTCTCCTCCCCCTGTCCCCGTTTTGAGTGTCACTCAACACACACCCACACACTGAAGAAATATATGGCAACTTATGAATGCATCAGACAGAAATAGTATATGAATTCTGCAGAACTCATCAATTCAATGTGATCTAACTTGACACAAACACATAATAAATAACAGAAGGACAGAGAAAAAAGAGACAACAGACTCACCTCTAACTTTTTCAGGGAACGTTTCCTTTTAGTTTACACTTTCCTTTTCTGAAGTAACAGATCACCTCTTTTCTGCTGACTTTTCCACTTTTAAGATCACCGTATGGTTATGGTGTGTTCTGGAAACACTCTTTCTTCTCTTCTCTGTCTTTGACCCGCTGTCAGTGTTTCATGAGGTGGCTTCCTGTCACTTTCTTTCTCTCCTCTCCCGCTCCTCTCCTCCCTCTCACTAGATTCCCCTTCTTTCCAAAGCAGTTGTGGGCGACCAGACTTTTTGCTCTGTGGATCATACTACATGACAACACTCCTCCCTCTCCATCTCTCTCCCTCTTTCTCCCTCTCCCTCTCATTTAAGCACAGAGTTGCTCCTCACAGTAAAGTGGTAGGCTAATGAAGTGAGTTCAGTTCAGACAATTAGTTTATATAGTTGAATATTGTTCATTCATAGTTATCGTGTTAACTAATGTGGTTAACTAATGTTTACAAATGAAACCTTATTGTAAAGTGTTACAGATTTCATCTTCTGTGAATTTTTGTCTTTTGTAACAACTACATTTATTACATTTATTTCTATCACAATTTACCTACCTCATAAGTGCTTAATCTCACAGTTCCCATGGGCTCAGGAGGTCCACACAACAGCTGCCTGGCGCTGGCACATCCAGTGGTTCTTAGGGAGGGGAGATGAGAGAAGACCCTCAGATTGTGTGAGAACAAAGGTCTGTGACTCAGTATTACAAATATGGCAGCTGTTGTACACACTGACAAGAGCCCATCCCAATTATCTCTGCATGGTTCAATTATATTTTTATAATCTCAGCATTAGTAATAGCATTTTGAGAATTAAAATAACGAACCCCCTCTGTTCTATCTCTGTGCTATTCTTAAAAGCCAATGTGTATCAGGGGTCAAATATCCCACCCTCGCCCCTCTCCACAGAATCACATAATAATAACCTATTTATCTATTTACAATATTTTACATATTTACTGTATTACATTAGCTGCTAGAAAACAATACAAAAAAATAAATATAAAATAAAGTAAAAAGTCAAATAAAGTATGATACAGTGATATGATTCTTGCTTTTAAAGGTCCAAAACCTGTCCGAGTATACAACCAAATACAGCTTTAAAAATATACAACTCTTGATGAGCCAATAAAAATTGTTTATATTACAAACTTGTAATATAAAGTATACTACTCCAACTTCAGCGGGTACAATTTAGAAAAAAAAAGTGAATTAAATTAATAATGATAATTTAAAAAAAAAACTGTAACAACAAAAATAAATATCACTTTTAAACGGCATCTTGTCTGATTGAATTTTGTAAAGGCGCTATTAACGGACGCCTAAAGGCAGGTCCTACTGAGGATATAAAACCGCCACACTGGGGGTGGAAGAGCCCTCACTCTGCCGTGGTAGAAGCTGATGCAGTATGTGTAGGTAAGTGGTTTCCCCCCCACCCCCACTCTTCCTTCATTGTTAAGCATGTATTTATTGTTTTATCAGGGATTTATGTCGTAATAGTCGTTAACGCAAGACTATTATAGGTTAATGCGTTTTATTTGGTTAAGTTGTTTAGTCGGTGTTATCGTCAGCACGTGGTGCGCGTAGATGGTGTCCCCCCCCCCCCCCCA
>NW_015666573.1:763803-776452 GCF_001515625.1 Sinocyclocheilus rhinocerous
GAGAGGATGGTGTCAGAAGTTATGTAAATTTGATTATTGCTTTTCAAATTGTTCTTAAGGTGCGTTTGTGGCGAGTAATTTAAAACTTTAATTAATGTTAGCCTTATCTGTGGACATCTGCTTTTTCTTTTGCAGAAGACCCAGTGTAAAGTCTCCAGGTCTCGTCACTGCTGGTTTCAGGTGAGATGCAGCCTAACGTTAAAGGCTTTATAATAAACAATGGTTTGTAAAGTGCTTCTGTGATGTTGTAGCACTGGGCTCTGAACTCATGTGAAGACATAGTGCAGTTCTGCTCCTGACATGGCAGAATCTGAGAAGCGCTGTTGAAGTGGAATCCAAAAAGCCATTAAATGTGACATGCGCTATAACCTTTTTTTTTTCTTTTTTTTTCTTCTTTCAGAGTGGAATCTGGTGACATGTGAGCGTGGCCTGTGTACGAGCTTCCGCCTTTCTGCAAATGCCATTTTAATTTAAGATTCATTTTTCGACAAAACATGCTGTTAACTCGTGTAAATGTATAGCTCTAACCCTGTTTTTTTTCTAATAGATTGACTACCATTAAATGAGACTTTGTAACCCGTCAAGCTTGCTGTTGGTTTCAGATTACTTGATTTGGAAAATGCTGTTAGTGTTCCCACAAGTCATTGAAAATGGTCAAAGCTGATTATAGTTTATTGTACATTTAACATTGTGCTTAATCTAAAATGTGTATTGGCTAAAAAAAGAAAGTGAAATGACCTGGAAAGAAGTGAGAACCCTGTTAGACTTTCAAGTTTATTTATTTACAACTGGGTTTAATCAGACAATCATGTTGAAGATCCTGCCCTGGAAGGGGCTACCTTCCTGCAGAGTTTAACTCCAACCCTAAATGACTACTAGCTAATCCGGTTCAGCAGGGTTATTTGAATGAGGGGTTTTCAAACTGGTGTTGGGGGTCTGTGGGAAAATTCTGCAGAAAAATCTTTTAGAAAGTGTCTTGGAAACAAATCTAGGTGTCCATTAATCACATAAACGACAAAATGCATAGCTGCCTTAATTTGATCTCCCCTCACATTGATAATTTGGGGTTTTCATTTTTCAGAACTACAGGTACAAGGGTTGGAGCTTAAAGGGGTCATATGATGTGATTTCAAGTTTTCCTTTCTCTTTGGAGTGTTACAAGCTGATTGTGCATAGATAAGATCCCTGAAGTTGCAAAGACTAAAGTCTCAAAACCAAAGAGATATTCTTTATCAAAGTTAAGACTCTGCCACGCCCCCCTAAAATGGCTCGTTCTAACACGCCCCCACATATCTACCTCACTATGTGAAAATATTTGAATAATGCCGCCCAAACGTTCATGCAAAGAAAGAAGGCGTGGTTTCAGGAACAGCATGTTATTTTCGCTTGTGTATTTTATGCAAACGCTTATTTAAAATAGCCTATTAAGAAATGTAGCCTACTAAATAAACATCATTTTTGTTATTCCTCTATTTTTCAATAAACACTTGGCTGGGTGTAAATTTACAAGACCCGTACAAGGTTTAAAACGTCCATATAACATAAATGCGCTAGTAAACAAACCACAAGCCACTCAAAGTAATTCCTGCATCTTTTATTATAATTCTAATAACCTTTAGTCATTTCTTAAAACATTTGTATTTCATGTGTATATGAATATGTATAATCGCATACACATATATATTCTGTAAATAACCTCTTATCTGTTCATAGTTAATTTTCTTCAATTTAAAAGAAAAAAAAGATGCTTTCTGCACACCCTGGACGGCTACTGCATCAGTTGCTCCTGTGTGTGATCCGTGACCTCTTCTTAGGTCACACTGCCCAGACCCTTTAATGGCTATGTGATCTTCAATGTGCATGTATCCTCAGCGTGATTATGCATTTCTCTGCAGTGTGAAAGCGTGTCTGAATACTGTTCTATTATTAGAAGCTGTAATATTGACAATCTGAGCTGCAGAGCTTGAGGACTTAAAGATTTCCTTTTCCCAACCAGAAAAATATTTTTTTGCATGGTCCAATCCTTCATTCAGACACTGCTGAAACTGCCAAGAGGTGAGAACTGTGTGACTTTTACTCCACCTAGTGGACAATATTGGAAAGTGAGAATATTTACCATTCATCAGAGTACAACACCAGCTGCTATTGAAGCGAATTGGTTTGATGAATTTGACTGGAAAGATGAGACAACAGGAAACACAGGATGTGTAGAAAGCATGATTTGATTACACGTTAAACTCGTGTTAAACATTTGGAAGACAGAGATTCTTTAAAACTTTTTTCCATCTCAGAATGATAATTTCTTTCATTGTCCTTACGGTTATCAACATCGCTATACTTACCAGTCTTAAACATCAAAAATACAACGAGTTCTTCAATCGTTTTGTCCAATATGGGTGATTAAGGTAAAGCCAGCGCTGTGATGAATGATGCATGAATCCCACACTCATTCTGAGAAGACGAACAGATGCAAGATGGGCAGAGGGAGATGAAGGGGGCAAAATCTTTACCGATGGTCCTGAAAGAGACATAGACAGAAAGGTAACATAAAGGTGAAGGTGTTGGTGGTTTGGACTCAAGGTGACTGCAGATGAAAGGAAGAGAAAAAGGATGAATAACTCATGAAAGGTGCAATGTGATGAGAAGCCCTTTTAATTGATTGAGCAACAATTTGTGATGTGGGAGATGAGGGCTGGAGGACACTAGATTTACTTATAAGTTTGAGTGATGGAATATGAGCGTAAAAGGTATATCTACCGCCACACACAATAAACTTCTTGAAAGTCCTTGCATACAAAGTGATGACACAATAATTTTGTGTTGGAAGGGAAAAGCAGGAGGGCAAGGGACATTGAAAGATATGAAAGTCTTGTCTCTAATTTAAGTCCTAGAGGTACCAAAGATCTGAACATGTTGTATGTGGTCACAAAAAAAAACAAAAAGTCAAGCATAAACACCTGTCCAGCATTTGCGCTCAAAAACAAACAAGAAACACTGCAGCTTATAGCGATAACAGCAAGGACGATGAGAACAGTGACTGCAATTAATAACATCTCTTGTTAAATCAACAACAGAACTCCAGACCCACTTAGAGTTTAAAAATTGTTATAGGAACAATCATTGTATTAAAACAGACATTAGCACAGATCTCTCACCCATGTCAGAGTGCATGTTCGTCTTGCCTCGCCTCCATAGAAAGAGTGTTTTTTGGAAGGAGAGAGGGAGAGTGACTTGGAAAGAAATACAGGCAGTTTGGTTTTCCCTCTCCCTCGTCTCCATGTTGTCTCCTCTTTTAAAATGGAGCCTATCATTGATAGGTTCGTTGAAGTCGTAGTCACCTCTATATTTTGAGAGTCTGTGGTAAAAATGTTGATGAATTTTCAGTATATATATACTTTTCTTTTTACAATGTTGTATCATCTTCCTTCTTTGAAAGATTTTTTGCGTTATAACTATCTTCATCTTGTATCCATACATAGATATTTTATTGTGTCCCATTATGTGTTATATAAATAAAAGAGATGAGTGTATCGTCATCGACAGGTGTTGTCGTACGTTTGTGTATGTTGCTATCAGTAGGCTGAGGATGTACTGAGTGCATGTGTGTAAGTGGTAGAGGGCTTGTGTGTCTAAGGAGAGAGGGAGAGTGACTTGGAAAGAAATACAGGCAGTTTGGTTTTCCCTCTCCCTCTTCTCCATGTTGTCTCCTCTTTTAAAATGGAGGCTTGATATCGTTGATAGGTTCGTTGAAGTCATTGTCACCTCTATATTTTGAGTCTGTGGTAAAAATGTTGATAAATTTTCAGTATATATATATATATATATATATATATATATATATACTTTTCTTTTTACAATATTGTATCATCTTCTTTCTTTAAAAGATTTTTTTTGCGTTATAACATTATCTTCATCTCGTATCCATACATAGATATTTCACTGTGTCCCATTATGTGTTATATAAATAAAAGAGATGAGTGTATCGTCATCGACAGGTGTTGTCGTACGTTTGTGTATGTTGCTATCAGTAGGCTGAGGATGTACTGAGTGCATGTGTGTAAGTGGTAGAGCGCTTGTGTGTCTGTTATGTTGGTCTGGGCACTTATTTTTGCTACGGGTTTTAATACAGTGACCAGTCTGTATATGTATATGTATATGTATATATATATATATATATATATATATATATATATAATTTTTATTTATGTATATGTATTATTTCATTATAAGACATGAGAAGGTAAAGAAGTTCTAGTGAAATAAAAGATAAGCACAAGCCCCAATCTGGCTTCTGCAAAAGAGAATCCCTCCATTGGTGAGGTAAAACACATAACAAATCACTGTCATGCCTCTAGTGATAACCTTTCACATTATCAAGTATGCGCGCACACACACTCACACACAAACAACAGGAACCCAAGCATAAACCAAATAAGTGTAAGTTAAACTGACCTCTATTTTAAGGGCTTCCCTAGTCATGCCAGACAGGAGGTTTGTCATTACTTGCCCTTCCCTGCATTGGTCTCCATTGAACCTACTCTAAAAATGAGACAATTAGTAAATATTTGCCGGTAATACAGACTCAGCTCAAAATCTGAGAAAAAGAGAAAGATAGCAAAGGAGGTTTCAATATCTCTCTTTCTCCCTATCTCTTCCTACAGAACTACAGAAAAACGGGAAAGCTAAAGAGCATTTTGATTGTTTTACTTAAATTATTTGACTCAGGTATGTAGTATGTTACCTTCTCTTGTTGATTTTGGGTATTCTGGTAGAGTTAGATTCCACTATTTGATTCATTTATTTCCATTTTGATTACCTTGTGAGTGCCTGCAAGCTCAAACTAAGTGTGTTCTGTTTAAATGTTGATATGTACGGATGTGAATGTTCATGTTCATGTTTTCGTTGACTGAAACACACGTAAGCGCAGGCATGTTCACAGTTCGACAGGCCTTCAATGCTCTGTTTCTCCTGTATCTCTCCATCGGCGAGTCGGCAGTTTGATGTTGAAATCATCTCTTCCTGCATTTTTCTTAATTCAGGGAATAATCTCTGATGGCAGCAGTTGTCACCTCATCTTTCTTGTCCTCTCAACTCCGGTTGGCCTCATCTCTCCTTCTGTCTGTCCGTTCATCTCGGGAGGAGAGGGCAGAAATGGGGAAAGTGCTAGACGACAGCCTGACGATAGGGGGGAAGGTGGAAAGTATAAGGAAATATTTTTTCTCTTGTTTGCCCACATCCCCCTTTCTGTTCTCCTTTTCTTGTCCCATGCCATCCTGGACCTCATGCAGCGGTCCACTCCAAATGTTCCCAGAAGTTAGCGATCAATAGCATATCAATGTTTTACCTCATCTATACTAGCTTTTTTTGTTCATGCATTACCCCTTTCTCACCCTAATCCCTCTCCATCGCTGTCCTCCCTTGTGTCTCTCTGCCTCCCCTTCTATCTCTCCCCTCACCTGTCCATCACTCTCCTGAGCGCTCTCTCAATGTTCATGCGATGTCCAACCCTGGTTACACCCAAGTCCAGGTAGTCGTCCTTGGTTAGAGAGGGCAGGTGCGTGCCATCAATCTCATTGTCTAGGAAACGCTCCCTGTGCTCACCCAGGTTCAGGTAGCCCAGCCAATCTGCAACGTCATACTTGGTCCAGTATGGGAGTGGTTTGGAGGCGAAGGGTTTGGTGGGTGAAGGAGGAGGGAGGTGTGGATAACTCAGGCAAGTGGGTGGAGGAATGGGGTGGAGTGGTGGGGATGATGTCCTTGACAGGAAGTGGGTGGGGGACAAGGAGCGAGAGACCACCAGAGAGGAATTTGGAGGAGGTGGAGCCCCCGAGGGGGCAAAGAGAGGGGGAGAGGGAGAGAAGTAGGGGTCCCCAAGAGGATTGGCAGGTGAGGGTGGAGTAATAGAACCACGGAGGTCATACAAGCTGCTATAGAGGGGCGTGGTGGGGAGAATGGGAAGGGAAGAGGGGCGGGGAGGGCCAAGCTTGGGGCGGTCAGAAGGAGAAATTAATGGGCTGGGTGCTCGTCTGCGCTGAGCATGGTGTGACTCTGCCTTACGTGACTCTCGGCTGGGGATAAACTGAAACTCCAGGGCTTTGGTGCGGTAAACGGGCCGGTGTTTGGGTGAGGTTGGGTACGGCGAATATGAAGAGGGAGAAACAGGTGAGTGGGATCGGGGAGGAGGCTGGGATGAGGCAGCAGGGGGCTGAGGGGAAGGAGATCGAGCCCAATTTGGGTAGAGCGGCTGGGAAGAAGGGGTGGGGGAGGGAGACAAGGCAGGCTGAGAGAGCTGAACAGGAGATGGGGAGCTAGAGCGGACAGAGGGAGGACTCAGTGCACCTGTGGAGTCCTCTGAGAACCTGAAATGAGAGAAAATGCAACACAAATTAAGGCAAAAGAATAAGAGAGGACAAAAAGAGAGAAAAGAGAGAAAAGTAAAGAGACAGTAAAGAGAATGATAGAGCGGTATAGTGCAGCAGTTACCTGTGTCTGATGAGGGACAGACAGACGTACATGGACAGTGCAATAAAAAGCAGAAATCACAAAAGAGAGGAACAGTTTAAACAGACACAGTTACACAATACACACACAGAGTTCATTGGTGTTTGAGACACTGATAATAAAATGGCAGTTACAAAACTATTTTCACACACTATGTTACTCTGAATATCACAGGAGTTCTTTAACTGAATGGCTCATAATTTGATTATGACTCATGGCATACCAAATCACACAATGCTCGTGCAGCTTAGAGATTCTCATGCCACATGCCTCCTTTCAAGGCCACCATGCAGACATTAACACACAGTCATGCACATATACCTATACTGATAACACACAAATACCTATGTCTGCTCAGTGATCTTTGAGCTCCCCAGTTCTCTGTTCCTTTGCTCCTCTGGTGTAATTTGGTGCTTAGTTCATTGATGATGCTTGCCTTCATACCGGACATGGGAGGATGTAGTTTACGTGCCTCCACATATGTCCCCCCAGTCTGGACCCCTCCCTCCCCTATGGACTGCGCTGCTCCGGCCGACCCATCACCCCACAGCGGTTTTATCTCTGGAGTGCGGGGCCGGTCAAAGTACATTACAGAGGAGCGAGCAATCCCTGGCCCTTCCCTCATTCCATAGCCATCACGGGCATTCACATCCTCCTCCTCTCCCTCTTCTGCCTCATCCTCCTCCTCTTCCTCCTCCCTACGACGGTGGTATGCAGGGGGTGCCGTGCTGGTTTGGCGTCGAAGATCTCCAGCCCGGCTCCCTTCTCTGTACCTCTGTGTTTTTGGGTAGGTGGATGCAGTGCTTGCGGCTTTGGCATTATGCATTTCAAAAGTCTGTCCATCAAGATAGCTCATGTAAGACTCTAGAAATTCTGTCCCACTTGCTCTGTCGGCCTCTGTTGCCCCACCTCTCTCTCCAACTCCACCTATGCTACCCATCCCTGCTCTCTCCAACCTTTCTCTGACCCCACTACCACTGAGTGCAAGGATGTTGTCTAAGTGATGGTCGCTGCTGCTTCGGCTGTCCAGCTCCTCAATCCCAGAATCCACCACTGTCTCCTGGGACTCGCCACTCTTAGCTGCAGCGGCACTGGGTGGTGGATGATGCTCTGCACTGGGCCGCCTGCTACCCCCTGTAGCTACTGTGGAGACGGTTGCTAAGCGTGTATGTGGTGTGACAACAGCAGCAGCAGCAGTAGTAGAAGAGATTACAGTTGTAGAAGCAGTTTTGGAACAGCTTGCGGTCACAGTTGAGGCGCCTCTGAGAGATACAGAAGTTGCTGGGGTGGATGTTGCTGCTAGAGGGCCCCGGTAGGCAGGTGGAGCTGGAATAGAGAGAGGAGGTGGTGTGGGAGAAGAGGAGCGTCTGGCTGAATTTGTACTGTTATATAAGTGCTGTGACTGAGATAGGCCAAACGGTCTATGGTAGGAGGTGGGTGGTGGCGGAGGTGATACAGAAGGAGGTGGAGGTGGCCCAGAGGGCTGCAAGGTGGAGGCGGAGGGAGGCGGTAGTGGGTTGGGGGAAGATGGAGAGGGAGACGGGGCTGACTGGGTGAGGTTGGCGACCTCACTGTCATAGGAAGTAAGGCTGGAAGTTGTGGAATCTCCTGCCTGGGGTGAGGGCAGGGGTGTGTGAGGCGGGAACCCAGACATAAAGGAGTCTTTTGGAGGGGGAGGAGGTGGTGGGGGAGGTGGTGGTGTAGGATGAAACAAGGACGTGTAGGGGCTTTTGTTGGAGGTGGAGAAGGTGGTGTCAAAGAAAGGATGTATGCCCCAGCCTCACTCTCCATCCTCAAGAATGAGGGGCGTCGAGGCTGCTGGGGCGTTGGCTGTGTGGACTGCTGCTGTAACTGGGCGTGAGCTTTTTCTATCTCTCTTTCCCTCTCTCTTTCTCGTGACCTCTCTCTCTGCCGCTCTCGTTCGCGCTCCTTGTAGGTGGGCTGATAGTGCTGAGACTGATAGTGGTGCGTGTGGACAGTTTTATCCTCAGAGAAACGAACCCTTAGGCCTTCTCTGGGAGCAGAGGTGCCAGCAGCCTCCCTATCTGCACGCTCTCCACCCCCTGCTTCCTCACTCCAGCTGCTTCCTGCTCCACGCAGGATCCTGGGAGATGGAGGCCGAGTGGATGTGGTGGTGGCAGCTAGCGATGAGGATGTAACCAGGTACGAGGAGGAGCTTGAGGACTGAGCAGCAGAGGTTGCAGAGGAAGACGAGGCCATTGAGTAGGAGATGTGTGACGTTGGTTGTGCAGTGGATGAGGGAAAGGCCCCAATGCTGGACAACTGACGGCTAAAATGATGTTCAGTGGTCCTCTCCCTGCGTATGCGACCATCATCTTTCAAGGCACGTTCCCGTGCAGCCAATGCCAAGCCTAGTGGGGATGAAGGGTCCAGAACTTTCCCCGTTAATGGGTGAATGAAAGTTGTGGTGGAGGCTTGCTGCTGCTGCTGCTGTTGTCGGCTTCCCGCCCCATAGAAGTCAGCAGGTACAGACTTAGGCTGGTAATCCCCAGGAGGAGCAGGTGAGGAGTACTCAGGCAGGCCAAAGGCAGGAGGCATACTGCGTGTGTGGTGGATAAAAGTATCACCTGAGAACATGCCTTCATCTATAGATTTGGATGGTCGCAGGCGTGGTGAAGGCTGGGAACTCAGCTGCTGTTGGGAAGTCTGGGTCCGTCCTCCCACTTCTCCTGCTCCACCCAACTCTTCCTCAGCAGAAAGAAAAAAGGAGGCACTCTTCCGTCGTGCTTCATGGAATCGTTCTCGATCCCTGCGAGCTGCCCCTACTATGGCAGCACCAAACTGGCTGGTAAAGTCCAAACTCTCTTGAGTATGAAGTGATGGCAGTGATGGGGGTGGGGGAGCAGGTATAGATGGAGGGGCTGGCGGTGGAACGGTGGGTGCAGGTGGGGGAACAACAGGTTGGGGTTTAGAACTGTCACTCACTCCTGGAGGAGGCGGTTCAGCCTCCATGCTGCTGCCTTGGCTACTGCGACCACTGCTGCTGGTGGAAGGGGCTTTAACGATGATGGTTGGGATAGGAATAGAGCTCTTCTCCACTGACCCCTTCCCTTCCAGTGTGCCCTGGCCCTGACGCAAATCCTCTATCTTTGACTGCTTCACCAAGGGCCCCTTCCCTCTCCGGGCACCACCTTTCGGCACACCACCTGCCCCTGCTCCTGCCCCTATCACACTGCGGTCCATCCTGGAAGGTTGGCTCTGAGTAGTCTGCTGCTGTTGGGGAATAACAGTAGCGACACTAGTGGGTGGGACTGCATTGCTGTAGCCCCTTCTCAATGCTGCAGCCTTGGCTCCTGGTGCTCCTCCAGCCCCTGCAAGGTCCCCTGTGTACCCAATCACCTTCCTGGAGGCAGTCCTGCTTGGCACAGAGGGGTGGGCTTGAGCATGGGAATAAGGGAGGTCCCCTGTTCCGGACCCTGCAGGTGGTCCAGGGGACCTGTCTCTGGGTCCATGAGTGACATGCACTGACTGCGAGTAGAGCTGAAAATGTGCAGAAGAGGAAGTGGATTGGGACACAGAAACAGACGGCTGCTGGGATGTCTTGCCCCTAAAGCCAAGAGGGGGAGCTGAGGAGAAAGGGGGCTCAGGGGGAGCTGTAGTAGGGGGAGGAGGGATGTCATCTGGGCCAGGTACTGAAAGACTGCGGGCAAACTTCATGGCTGGAGGATGAAGGAACTGCTTCTCCTCCTCTAGAACCCCTGCAGAAAAAGGAAACCAAAAAGAGAGAGATGAAATACATTTTCAAGGAAATAAATGAAGGAGGTATGAATAGAAAAAAGTGTTACAAAACAACAAAGACAAAAGAAAAATATGTTTGAGAGAGAAAGAGAATGTACATCAGCTGTATGTGAGAAAAGAGAAAGAGATGAAAAGATATCTTTATTTCCTAAAAATGAGCAGAGGGCAATAAAATGGGATATAGAAATGAGACCATCTTGTAGTATGTCTGTCTGTCTGCTTGTCTGTTTTTACCATAACTGGGCAATCTCCCAGCAGTAACATGTACAAGCCATTCACCTCTCTACTTCAGCAATGCTGTTTTGTGTCAGTGCAGACCACTTTTAGTTACAGTGTGTTATACAAGGACAAATGCAATACATACATAAAGTCATCCTGATAACAGAAGAAGTGACACAAATACACATTAGCTACATCTCATGGCATGCAAAATAAACAAATGCTGTTGTTTTTTTTAATGTAAATAAAGTTAACCAATTGTGCAACCCAAGAAAGTGAACATTTTAATATTGAACATTTAAGCACATGTTGACATTGCCAGTTTACATATTTAAGGCATGGAACAGAAAACATTTCTAATCATACAGATAGTGTGCTAATAATCTTGGGGGTTATAAATGGGCTGTAAATGTTATAGTCCAACCAAGAATGAACACTGATGCTGAGCACCAGAAGAAATAAATCTCATTCACATTTGTTACGGCAATTGGTCTCTCCAGTAACCCAGTCAAACCCCTGACAAGATTCTTATGGACTGTTTCAACAAACTGAAATGTACGGTCTCTATTCTAGAGCAATAAAGAATTACAGATGATAAGCATTAAAGCAAATCCACAGCTGCACCCTTTTGAGTGCACTAAATGCACGTGCCATAGACGTACAGCAGTATGGTTAGACAGACAGGTGGGCAGACAGACAGATGGACTAACAGACAGCCTCACCGATGGACTTCTGTCGCAGCATACCGTGCGGGGGGCCATGGCCAGACATAAATTGACCACGGTCGTATCCTAACCCTGCCCCAGATGATGTCATCCCCATTCCTGCTTGGTCAAAACTTGGCTGCCAAAATACATGGAGAGAAAGAACATTATACACATTATGCACCAATTTTTTAAATAATTCAATTTTGCTAAACAATTTCTGCAAAAAATATAGCTCAGTAAATCCAGAGCACCATCTAATATATCTCATTTCATAATCATCTTAGTGATCTTTAATAACTGCTTCAATGGTCTCATACACAAACACACCTCATTATAAAAGCCTCTGCCCCGTTCTCTTTTTATCCCCTGAACCCGGGGCCCTGGGGCCTCATTGGTACTGATAGTCTGCTGTGCTGCTGCTAAAATCTCATCCAGTTTATCTGACATCGAATAAAAGAGAGAGAAGGAAATAAATAAATTATAATTTATAATAAATAATAATTTACTAACTATTTATTCTCAGCTTGAATTGATTTAAAGGAGATGTTTACCCAACAAATAATAACTCTGTCATCATTGCTCACCCATGTGTCTTTGAAACCCATTCTTTCTTCCATGGAACAAAAAGGGATTTATTTATAGCAGAATAACAAAGCTGCTCTTTTCCATACAATGAAAGTAAATGCCTGTCAAGCATGATTTTCAATGAATAATAAAATAAATTTCAGCCTATACTAGGGGTGACCTCGAATAGGCGAAGATTCAATGCTTCGATAGGAGGAGCCTGATTCGACTACCAATCTCACAGTCGAATATTCGCGGTTGTTGAGTTGCGCTGCAGTAAAGCGCTTCATTATAGTACTACGGTGGTTATCTCTTCAGAGCGCAGCGCGAGCAGGACAAACAACAATGCAGAATATTAATAACTATGACTGGGACTGTCATATACATAACAATTATAATGAGAACACTATTATAATAAAACGCTGTGAATTTTTAGTTTAGTTGCTGTGTTTCTGCACGTTGTTGCGTGAAGAACTCGTCCACAAAAGGAGTTCATTCAGAGCCGCGCAGACACGTTCATGTGCATTCGGGGCATTTTGTGCAGATAGTCTATAAGTCGTAATATTAACGTTATGTTGTATAAATAACGAAGCGTATTCTATATGAGATAAATGATGAGTTAAACCCCATTGATTAAAAACCTGCTTTCAAATGCTTCATTCTAGTCATCTTCAGCACGCACAGCTCAAAACAGAAATGCAGAACATTAATAACTACTGTCATATTACATAACGTTATAATGAGAGCACTATTCTAAAATATTTGTGAATTCTTAGGGTTTCGCTGACGTTTAATGTTAACTACCTTTTAATCAAAACACAAAACATTATTTACCCCGTTTGTATCTGCGAGGCGTCCGTTACCCATTTTCCCTGTGTGTTAACGTAATTATGACTGTC
>NW_015666573.1:776550-778711 GCF_001515625.1 Sinocyclocheilus rhinocerous
ACATTAATAACTACTGTCATATACATAACGTTATAATGAGAGCACTATTGTAAAAAATTTTGTGAATTCTTAGGGTTTCGCTGACGTTTAATGTTAACTACCTTTTAATCAAAACACAAAACATTATTTACCCCGTTTGTATCTGCGAGGCGTTCGTTACACATTTTCCGTGTGTTAACGTAATAATGACTGTCAAATGTCTGACTTGACTCTTGGTAATGTATTTTGCCCCGCCCCCAAAACATATGATTCGACTATCAGTCGAATATCGGCAAGATTAGAAAATTCCAATTCGATTATGAAAATCCGTAGTCGGGGACACCCCTAGCCTATACTATACCTTACACAAAACTACCATATGGCTTCAAATGACTTGGAATGTGGTTCATAAGACTTGGAGTAGGACTATTTTTATGATGCTTTTTTTGTTGTTGTTTTTTCTACACCCATTTTCACTGTATGAAATAGAGTGGCTCAGACATTCTGCTAAATATCTCTTTGGTGCTCAGTCATACAATGACATAACAGTGAATAACTGATGACAAAATATTAATTTTTGGGTGAACTATCCATTGATTTCTTAACTTTATGCATGACTAGATGACAGTCCCTCTGTATAAAACCAATGACTCTCTTACTCAAAGCCATCTGATAAACTGTCCTCTTCTTCTCTGTAGCTTGTGAAGACTCGAACTCTGCAACAGATGGACATGTTTAATCCCATAAGAAATATTTGCAGACCCATTAGGTCCAGTGTCTCATACAAGACAGAAAGAGTGGACAAAGTGCTTTACCTGATTTTTTTTTCCATGGGGCAGAGGCTGTGATCAAGCAAACAGAGAGTCAATGTAAGGTGGAACACCATCAGCCTGTAGTAATACTGTATGAGCTGTTCATGCTGTAATCACATTTCCATCAACTAACAAGTAGCAAGAGATTAAACACTTTTTTATTTAGGTCAAGGACTTAGAACAAACAAACAAAATCATTTCCAGGATGCACACAAAATGCACTCACAATCCTATTCACACGCAACCTTAGCAAAACACTTAAAGTGAAACTGAAGTGTCTCTTACCTCTGTCCACTGTGTTTGAAATGCAAGGACAGACAAAGATTAGGGAGGTTATAAGACAGGTTAGTTAGGGGTTCAATCAATCAACTAAAAAACAACCCGTGTGACAAAAGTGTGCAGGAAAGGTTCATAAAATTGAAAAAAAGTGAGTGTGTAGGGATTGTGTATGTTTGTGTAGGTGTTTCTGTATGCATATTAAGCTGTGGGATTCTAGGGGAATTAGAGAAGAGAATCTGCTTGCCTGTTAAAACTAATCATCTGCCCTTTTGTATTCCTAGAGTTCTTTCTGTCTATCTTTTTACATTTACGTGCTGCTGCCTGTTTTATAAGGTACCAGTGCAGCAAGACATTCATGCTAGAGAAACCTCGGCTATCTTTAGAGCATGGTAGCCAGTGTGGTGGGACACTTCACCAGGTGGAGAGGCGAGTACATCTGAAAAGGTGAGAGTTCTTCACTCACATAACATAATACCTGCACACATTAAACACCTGAGACACCTTCAGTACACTGAGAAGATACAACAGTAAAACATTAAAAGTACTCTGATCTAGTTATCATAATGGAGTATTAGCTTAATCAGCATGAAATGTAACAGCAGACATGCATTACTCTTGTGGCCTATAGTCTCCAGACTTCTGGCATTAAGTCTGTTCTACACAGTAGTTTATCCTGGACAAAAAAACACCCACTTTGACAGGAAGGCACCACTTGGCCAACATGTAAAAAAAACAATCCCACTTTGCCTTTTATACAGTGGGTACAGAAAAGAATCACCCCTCTTTAAAATAATCACATTATTTTATGTTGCTTTGCAGCCTGAAATGGAGACAGACAGTTTTTGTTTTATCCAGCTGTATTTACTCAGTCCAACTTATAACATCCAAGTGAAAGATATAACACCAACATGTCAGAAAAAATAAAAAAAATAAATAAAAAGCAGAATCACTGAGGATCACCCCCTCCTAAAAATGACTTGTAAACTCAATCAGGTGTAGCTAATCACCTTCTCAGTAGCTGTTTCCATCCACCTATTTTTATGCGCATTTTGGATTATCGCATAAAAAAAAACGTTGGATGGAAACGCCAA
>NW_015666573.1:778921-779796 GCF_001515625.1 Sinocyclocheilus rhinocerous
TTAAAAACTTATGCGCACAACTGAGTAGGATAAACTTTTTATCCGATAAGAAAAAATGTGCATAAACTACGATGGAAACACATTTACTGAATAAATTCCACCATGCGCATTGAAAAAAGTCATGTGACTTTGCGTTATGAGACGGGATAAATTGACTTACCAGCGGACCGATCTCGTTCACAGCATCTATGTTGTTTTGGTCATTCTGAAATGCCTGAGGAAAGTCTGTCACCAAAGTATTTCTGTATAATTACTGTCTTACATGACTGCATTCCCAAACAGCAGGCATCCACCTCTAAAAGCAATGACCGCATTTATTGTTACGTCTGCTCTCTCTGAAGCGCTAGTAATTTATTTCATATGAAAACTATTATATTCAGTGGCTTCTCCTAGTTTTCTTACAGATATTTAGTGCCAGTTTATCAGGAAGTGACGATTTTGTTCTCTTTGACTCGTTGGATGGAAACGGTGCTTTATCTGCAAATGTTAGCTTTCCTGGAGCATTTCCTTGGTAGTGCAACTGAAGCAAACAATCAACAACTGACTATACTGTCAAAAGATCTCCAGGATAAAGTTGTGGACAGTCAGGAGATGGATAAAAAAAAAATTCAAAGGCTTTATCAATGCCTAGAAGCACAGGGAAGTCTATTATTAAAAAGTGGAAGGCATTTGGTACAACACAGACCCTCCCTGGATCAGGACGTCGCTCCAAACTGGATGAAAGAGCCGGGAGGAAACTGGTCAGAGAGGCGACCAAGAGGCCTAAAGCAACTCTGACACAGCTGCAGGAATTCATGATAAAGGGCGGTCATTGTGTGCATGTGAAAAAAATATCACAAATTCTTCACAAATGTGGCTTGTATGGGAGGGTTGCA
>NW_015666573.1:792111-795877 GCF_001515625.1 Sinocyclocheilus rhinocerous
GACAGTCAGGAGTTGGATAAAAAAAAAATTCAAAGGCTTTATCAATGCCTAGAAGCACAGGGAAGTCTATTATTAAAAAGTGGAAGGCATTTGGTACAACACAGACCCTCCCTGGATCAGGACGTCGCTCCAAACTGGATGAAAGAGCCGGGAGGAAACTGGTCAGAGAGGCGACCAAGAGGCCTAAAGCAACTCTGAAACAGCTGCAGGAATTCATGATAAAGGGCGGTCATTGTGTGCATGTGAAAAAAATATCACAAATTCTTCACAAATGTGGCTTGTATGGGAGGGTTGCAAGAAAAAAGCCACTCCTCAAGAAAGGCCACATGCAGTCATGACTGAGCTTTGCCAAAACACACCTTGAAGATTCTGAGGCAGATGAGACTAAAATGTAATTATTTGGCCTCAACAGCAAACAATATGTCTGGTGGAAATCAAATACAGCTCACCAACCAAATTGAACAGCATTCCTCCAGTAAAGCATGGAGGTGCTAATATCCTGTTCTGGGTGTTTCTCTGCAGCAGGGACTGGAGCACTGAAGACTGCAGTCCACAAACAGTCACCATCAAATTTAACTAAACTTGAGCAGTTCTGCAAAGAATAGTGAGCAAATATCGCAAAGTCTAGATGTGCAGAGTTGGTAGAGACATATCCCATCAGACTAAAGGCTGTAATTAAAGCAAAAGGTGGTTCAACAAAATACTGACAAGGCAGTGGTCCTTTTTCCAACTCAGTGATTCTGCTTTTTTATTTAAAAAAAATTTCTGACATGTTGGGGTTATATCTTTCACTTGGATGTTATCGTCAACAATACTACAGTGAGAATGAAAGTTACGCCTTCTTTCTTTGCGTGAACATTTGGACGGCGTTATGCAAATCTTCCCACATAGTGACGTAGGTATGTGGGGGCGTGTTGGAACGAGCCGTTTTAGGTAGGCGTGGTTGACTCTTAACTTTTATAAAGAATATCTCTTTGGATTTGAGACTTTAGTCTTTGCAACTTTACAGATCGTCTTTATGCACCAAGAGCTTGTAACACTCCAAAGAGAAAGGAAAAATTTAAATCGCATCACATGTATGTCAGTTGAAAGTTGCTTTCAGTTAAGAGAGCTCAAACATGCATTTTAGTCTGGGACAAGGCTTAAACCTTGTCAGTGAAACTGGGCATTAATATATTGTTTGTATACTAAAATAAGCAGAAACATAGGCCTATACAGTAGATTCTACATGCTCATCAAGTCAGCCCCTGAATAATTTAATTTTAAATCATTTTAAATATTCAGATCATATTCATTAATATAAATTTAGAATATAGACAAACCTAGATTACAGTAATTGTCTTGATTGGCATGATGTTTGATGTGCCCCATATTAAACCATTCCTTTTTTTTTATTTTTTATAATAATAATAACAGCACTTTAATCAGTCACTTTAACACTTCTAAACACCTCAAAAATGACATAAGGCTAATAAATATAGGTCTATGATGCAATCAGCTGCTAGGTCATTATTATTTATTATTATTTTTGACCCTCTAACTCTAGCACTTTCTATTCTATTTTAATTCTACTTTATCTATATTTATCTTCTTTTTTTTATTTAAAAAAAAACACTAGCTTTCTATTTTTTCTATTCTATCTACTTGTTTTTCTTTGTGTGTGTTTGTGTGTGTGTATATATATGTTTGTGTATAATATATATATATATATATACACCTTGCTACGTGTACTGCGTTAGGCTAACCGAGACTTGTCAATTGCACTTATATATTGTTGCTCTTTTGTTAGTTTTGACTGCTTTTATTGTCCTCATTTGTAAGTGGCTTTGGATAAAAGTGTCTGCTAAATGACTAAATGTAAATGTAAATATTTATTTGAACGAAATAACGATGTTTCTCTGTCTCTGTCATTTACTCTGATAAGATGTTTGAATGAGTGGATGGGAAACTGTCTTGTATTATTCCCGCATCACATTAAACTGCATTTATGACAAAGAACTGAACAGATGCAGATATCATTACATTATTTATCTATCAATAAACGCGCACACCTTGTCTTCTGAGGCTGGCGGCTAAACGCTCCGCCGAATTGCGCTCGCGCTAAATAACACAGACTAAAAGACGGAGAGGAGCCCAAACTTGCATCAATTTTAAAAGCTTTAAAGGGGAATAATGCGATCACTAATTTGTGTAGCGCTAATCAGAACTGAAGCCCCCCTAAAAAAGGGCCTAGCGACGCCCCTGGCGGTTGTGCTGCTGGTTTTAGCGCTGCAGAGTGAAGCGTGTCAATGAATGAAATGTCACAGCTTTGCGTTTTGCTCTGAAACGGCAGCACATAACCTTAGATTTATGCTTTCAGTTCAAATGGAAATCTGATACAGTATTACAATTAGTCGATCTAAAACTGTGATTGTGTATCAACCATGTCGGTATGCAAATGATCGGTCTGAACATATTTAAACAGTGCATTTTTTATTTTTGTCGCACATGCGCACCACTTATGTGCGCCTCTGGGCATAATATATATTGTATATATCTAGAATCCAATAACTGATCTATTGGCCAATTAAACATGAATCTACACAACTGTAGGTACAGCTGCAGAAACTTTCTTAGATTCTTACATCTTTCTACAACTTTGCTATTCAACAACCATTTCAGAAATGTAGAATTGATAAAGAAATTAAACATACCTATGGCCAACTTTCTTTAATAAAAGCTAAATGGAAAATATAATTTTCATAATAAAAAAGATGATGCCTGTGTGCCATGGATAAAAGCATCTTACAGGCTCTGAATACATTTTATCAATAGGTAATAATTTGGCATCCTGTGATTGTTTGTGATCATTATATTTTATTGACATTACCTTTCAACAAATTTGGGTCAGTACATTTTTTTAAATGTTCTTGAAAGAGGTCTCTTTTGCTCACCAAGGCTGCATTTTTTTATCAGAAATACAGTAAAAACAGTAATATTGTGAAATATTTTTTAAGTTTAAAATAACTGTTTTCTATTTATATATATTTTAATATATAAATGTAATTTAGCAATGCGGTATTTTTAGCAGCAATTACTCCAGTGTCACATGATCATTCAGAAATCATTCTAATATGCTGCTTTGGTGCTCAATAAACATTTCTTATAATTACCAATGTTGAAAACAGTTGTGCTGCTTAATATTTTTGTGGGAGGTGGGACACATTTTTTCAGGATTCTTTGATAAATTGAAAACTCATACTTTACATTGTAACAATGTAAAGGTCTTTACGATCCATTTTGATGAATTTTGATTACATTTTAACCCCTGTGATATTACTGACCCCAAACTTTTGAAAAGTAGTAGGGCTGCTCTTGACTAAAGATTTTTCTGGTCGACCAGTAGTCGTTCATGTTAAGCGGTTAGTCGACTAATCGCACGTTTATATTAATAAACCATAAATCATAGTAATGAGCGTTTAATTGCCTATGTAGCGCACGAATAAGGTTTGGCACACAGCGCACCGGCAGAAGTAATGATTATGAATGCATCAGGAAAAAAAGCAAGGAGACTGCCTTAACATTTTAATAATTCGTTGATAAACCAGTGTTTGCTGTATTTTTGGCTGCAGTGATGACTTGACGATCTCCTCAGTGGATGCACCTATATTAAATGCGATTTCAAGTTTTCCTTTCTTTTTGGAGTGTTACAAGCTGTTCGTAAATAGATAAGATCCCTAAAGTTGCAAAGACTAAAGTCTCAAACCCAAAGAGATATTCTTTATAA